>NW_018164444.1:80075745-80085266 GCF_001263595.1 Phalaenopsis equestris
CTTTTCTAGAGATTTGGAAAATTTCGAAGTAAGTGTTTCATTTCACACACGTCATTTATGTTAGTAATTTGCATGTTTTTAATGGTTATGTAATGTTTGAACTAGAGCGACTAGTTTTATCAATTTGTATAGCACTATCAGTCTTCAAAAATCTGATTTTTTATTTTATTTTATCTGATGTATAGCATTCACCAAAATACCAACTAGTATAGCTCAATAAACCAGGATTCAAAAGTGATTATACATGAAACTAATAATTTATAAACATGTATAACTTACTTGTTTACTATCAATCATTGACAAAGGTCCATGGAGGGCACATAGAAGAGCTAAGGAGACCACTCAGTTTTTTTGACAGTGGCCTCACTAGCAGCAGCTCCCAAGAGCTAGCCCCATGAGGGTGTATCAAAAGCCTTTTGGAGTGGCTCCCAAAGAGTGATTCCTTGAGGGCACTTAGTGCTATACTCGTTCCTCACTAAAAGTCCCTTTGATTGTTTCCGCGAGAGGGTTGCTGTGCAAATAGTGACTTCACGTAATTCAAGAAGTCCTTAGAGCAACTCCTAAGAACAAATTACGAAACAAGATGAAACTACATTTTGTTTTATCAATTGACAGCCCTCAAGAGAGACTCCCAATGAGAAAGCTCCAAGACGACACATGAGCAGATTCTATAATGAAAATACAAATAGAAAGTGTATATGCAAAGATTACCCAACTCTAGAGGGTATGATGGCTTAAAACATGACCCATACGGGGGAGTGTGAATTGGTATTATCCACAAGAAGGATATCATCAACAAAAAATATACACTAGGGTACATCCTCATGTAATTGTCCAATAAGAGCATCCATAACTAAAACAAATAAATATGAGGTTAAAGTCAATCCATGATGTAAGTTAATTGAAATAGAAATATATTTAATTAATCCTCCTTATGCTCGAACACAAGTAACTTCTCTAGTATACATATCTTTAATGATTTGAATATAAGCAATGTTAAGATTGTTCTTTTCTAGAACTCTCCAAAGTACTTCTCTTGAAATTTTATCATAAGCTTTTTCTAAATCAACAAAAATCATATGTAGGTTTTTATTCTCTCTATAGTTTTCCATCAAACCTCTCACTCAATGTATAGTTTTCATAGTAAACTTGCCCGACATGAATCCAAATTGTTTGACTGGTTTATACATATATCTTTTATCTTTTTTAATATCTAATATATTATAAAGATCATTAAAGACAATTTTTTAGCACCACAAATTGTTGTCTTAGACTCTCTATGAGATCTTATATTTTTCCTGATTCTTCAAACTTTTATATTTAAACCAATTTTTGTAATAAAATTTTTTACTTTTTTATCATTTCTTGCATATTATTTTTCCACCACTAATTATTTTTCTTCATAAAAAATTTTTTATTTTGATTCTCCAAGCACATCTTTTGTAACCCGCTTAATTTTGCTCGTTACGTTATTCTACATAGTATTAATTTCTTCATTAACATTCTAAATCTTAGACTTTGAAGTTTTTTAATAAAAAGAATTCTTCTATGTCATTCAAAAATTTTTCTTTTGAATATATCTCTAAAACTATTTGGGGAGCATACACGCTTATAATATTAAGAATCTTAGCATTAATAATAATCTTTAAAACAATAATTCTATTTTCAATTATACTAATTTTTATGATATTATCTTTCAAACTTATATTTATGATTAAACCTATATCTTTTTTATACGACTCCTACTCGAGTACCCAAATTTAAAACCTAAATATCAATCCCTTTAGTCTCTTTCCAACTCATTTAGTTTTTTGAATGCATAAGATATTTATCTTTACTAATTCATTAATTTACACATGAGAGTACATATATCCAAGTTTGTATCCTATTATTATTTTTATGAACTAACATTTTTGTTTGCATCCTTCTATAATATTAAAATTCATGCTTATTTGACACTAATCCGAGGTGCCATGTATTCAAACCATATAATGTGTCGCATTCAGATGACGCCCTAGTATGACACAATGATTTAAATGAAACAATTTTTACGGTGGCTGTAGATTACCTAGCACAACTCTCTATTTTTTGCATCCATGGCTTTTAAACTGACAATGACGATGTTCTACAATTAAAATGGCAAATAAAGTAGACAAGGCGACACAATGCTTTATGTGGTTCAGTCCAAATTGGCTTATGTCCATTCCTAAACACTCTACATGCTTAGGATTCCAATCATCCGATAAACCTTTACAATATTCTACACAAAGGGTAAGAGGACCCTCATCTTACTTGTGGACAGGGGCACCTCTCTAAGCCTTCTCCAAGAGACTTGGTACAAAATACAAGAATGTACAAAATGAAAATTGCAGAATAATAATTTATGTTACTTGCATAAATGTTTCAATATTGAGGGATAATGATCTTTATTAGGCTAACTTTCTTTGATCACGTAGATCTTCAAACTCTTCCTTGGTAGGCACTAGGAATTTCGAAATGAATACAGTCTCCCCTTGAATTAGTTGCATGTAACATTAAATGTAAGTGGGGTCTAGTATATGCATGAGCACTAGGAAGCGTCCAGTTCTCAGGCTTGACTGGTGGAGGTGCCAAGTTCAAAAAAGTGGGTTTACATAGCAGCTAGTCTGAACTAAAAGCCAACTAAGAAATGTGAGTTAGAGCTAGCTAGAGGACTTATAAAGAAAACCTTCATATTTAACACAATTACCTCGAATAGTTTGGAGGCTTTATGCAAAAATTTAATGTATTCTTTTTACTAGTCCAAAAAGGAAAAGAATGAAGGAACTGAAACACTATAGTGACAAAACTAATAAATCACATGATATTAGTGGAAGTTCTAACCATGTCCCTCACTGCCTTTAGAAATCAAGTTATTGCCATTTGGAAATTGAAGCTTGATGTTGACAAATTAGTAGATTTTTAATTACCTCTATGGTTTGGATTATGCACACGGAGTAAGGAAATAATATTAGGGTTTGCACATGAGACCGACTCACCTCACCATCTTTATTCTTATGCTTATGGATACAATTAATAGTAGTTATTTGATGGTTGAGTAAATGGACAATAGACTATCAATGTCTTTACGCTTAAGTATATATAATTCATATTATGCTTTTCATCCTCTTGAGCTATTATTTTGGCAAAGCTAGTTGAGCTCATCTAGTTAAGCTCATCTATATATGCGCTTTCCTTATTTTGATGCCAGCTTAAAGTGCACATACAAACTTGTTTTTGTTAATAAGTGAGCTGGAATGGAGCTAAATTTTGGGCATGCTTACTTTTGCAGACAATGAGCTTCATAAAATTTTCGTAGGCTTGAGTTGTTTCCTTTTTCTTCCAACTATTTTCTAAAAACTATGCAAACCATATTTAAAATTTTAAAATTTAGTTGTTACATATTTCATGAAGCCCAGTTGTATGTATTATTTTGAAAAATTCCACACATTCTAGTTTGATATCATAATTTCAATTAATTTTTTTTCTTGATATTTAATCTTTTTTGAACAGGACATCCTCTTGTTTTGTTAGAAAATTTGACGCCTCGTCCGCCCTACGACAGGTACATACTCATGATCCTCTTCTGCCCTACGAAAATCAATGTCGTTGTGGGAAGGATACTGCCATTTATAATTCTGGAGAACCATCGCGGCAATCACATTCTGCACCTGTTTGGGAAACAGGTAGGATGACATATCGCGGAGTATAATCCATTTATTCTTCCAAACACCTAAAGTCCTTCTCTCAATGACACCGCATAATGATGATTGTTTTTTATTTCTGTCTCATGTTACATTGCTCACTCGCTCATAGTCTGGTTTGTGATATCTCGTATTATGATAGGACTTAAGAAACTCCCACTGCAACGAATATTCAACTTCAACCAAGTTTTATTCACCTGATATGAATTTCATAATAAATATTGAGGTAAAAGTTAATTATGAGATTAGTTGAGTCTTAAGCGTACTTGCAGGAGCATGTGAGAAGTTGTAAGTGACATTCCGCGTCGAAGCTTTGAAAATTCTACTATCATGTGTGTTGCCCTCCCAACCAGCTATAGCAAAAATAAAACACATGTTGAAGTTGCAAACTGTCATGACATTCTGCGTCGAGCTCCCATAACGATCGATGAATGCAATTTTCTAATTATTTGGAACACGTGCGTCAACATGCGTTCCATTAATTACTCAAATACAATCCTAGTAAAATAACATGGAATTCGTAATAACGGTGTTTTTTTCAAAATTGAATGTAATGAATTTGAGACATTACCTTAAAGAAAGACATGTGTCGTGCATCGTGTGAAATCTCTGTAGGGGTCCGTTTCAATGTAGGATCAATAGGTTTTATGACTTGTGAAGAAAAATTCACTAGTGTCTTCAACTCCACTTAGAAATTTCTGTAATTTTTTTGTCGGAGTATTGAAATTGCTCAATTGCTCCTCGCATTAATTCATTATGGGATAATATGTAGAGGGTTATCGCCAATACCTCTCGTGAATTCGTCCTGAAAGAGTCATAAAGTCCATGATTTCTATGTAGTTCCTCTAACATATCGTTGAATACCGTCTGTGTCATACAAAACATATTATTAAATCTCGTTGGTTGGCCCACAAGTAACTCCCCATATGAGGATGTCATGCAAAGGGAGCAATCTATGTACAAGTTGTAATATTTGTAAATCAAACATACGACAGCTGCAATGCTCCTTATGCGCCTTGCTCTAGTTGCACAATGTAGATCAGTATCATACTGGCTAATAAAGAAACATCAATAAATTAGCTAAAATCATGTAAGGCTACGAACAACACAATAAACATATAAGCATCATTGAATAAGCAATGTCCCAAGCAGTTGAAATATACAAAGCAAAATGAAAAATAATAAATAAATATAATGTCTCAAATGTTCATGTGATCATAAAAACGTCGTAGATATGTCACCCTATGGTCATCAGATATCTTGACGAAAAAATCTCTATGGGTTGGATCTTCAAGCAACTCTATTGCAAACAAGTACAGTGGTTCATCCTTAGAATTTTTCATTTTTGTATTCACAATTTGTAGGACCTGTCGATATAATTTGTTTTAGGTGTGCGGGGTTCAACGTTGCAAGAAGACACCACCTGTGATTCCTAGTTTCTAAGAAAACAACCTCAATTTTATTTTTATTCTCAACCCGCAGACGCTTAGAACGAGAGATAGACTCAAGTTCTTGGAGTTCCGGGCTGAGGAGTTCAGTTGAATCACCTGATCGGTCGGCTCCCAAGTTCTCGGGGGTGCCAGCAAACCCTTTCTACCTAGAGGCACATGCATAGTTGCCTGTAGCAACGACACCCCCAAACATTCAATCCAATTCATCCTCCAACTCAGGATCAAGTCCACAAATTTTAAAGTTTTTTGCAGTGATTACCATGAACAAATTCATAACATACAATTCAATTTAAAAACAAAATGAAATTGACCAATTTAAGGGACATGTCACAAATGCTTACCGCAAGTCTTTTTATCACCACTCCTTGGGAGTATCAATGGTTTGCTTCACCGGATTCCACCCCAAGCCCGTTAATCCTTGTTTCAATTTCTTCCAAATTTTACAATCCTTATTGAGTTGATCTCACTTGCTCTTCAATTGCATCTTGTCGTACTCTCTGCATGTACTTTCCTTAAATTTTTTGATAATATTTTGTACTATTTCTTGTTGAAATAGGCAGTAAGCCTATTTCCCAGATCGATCTTCTTGAGGCAAATGTCACAAAATATTATTTTAATTTATGTTCCATATTGCTGGTGTGCCGACCTCTTTGATCTTAGTCATTGTATTACTATGATAAAAAAACAAAGTTACATAAATAAAAATGCAACAAAATATGCACATGACAACAATCAACCACCCCAACCACAACCCACAAGACAACCTCCATAACAACAGCCACCACCCCAAGCCATTGCAAAAACCATCCCAAGCCACAACCACCATCCCAAGCCACAACCCAAAACCATCACCTCAACTCACAACCACACCAAGTTACAACCCAAAACCATCATCTCAAGCCACAACCCAAAACTATCATCCCAATCCACAACCACCACCCTAAGTCACAACCACCACTTTTTGGCCTAAGCCACAACCACAAAACCATCATCGCAAGCCACAGCAAAAAACCATCACCCTAACCCACAACCACCCCAAGCTCAATAACAATGTTCATTCTATATTTGTTTTAACTCAATAACAATATTTCAAAGCGCAAGAAGCTTTCCCAACATTAGATAATTAAAAAATATATCTCCCTATTAGGCATGACAACATCAAAGACATTTTCTGTTCTTAAAATTTACAAAGGGAAAAAAGGCTCTGCAATACATCTAAACTTCAATTTTTACACATGCCACCTTTGCTATGTATGAAAATTTGTATTTTACTTTTAAAAAGTTGTTAGTATTTTTTATTTGATATGAAAATTTTGTTTGGCATAGATGTAATAAGTTTAAGTAGTGGATATGTAAATACATGAGAATTGGGTGGTATGTATTAAAATTGAGTGTATAAGGATACAACTTTAGCATTGCCAAGATCAGTTAAAAAAATTGCACAAAAGAAAAATGCACTCTAACAGGCTCCGCAAAATTAATCAAATGTAAAATAAGCTATAATGAAACTTTTCTCATTGATATCAGCAACCCAACAAACATATAATAACAAACAACAGCAATTGAACCAACAAATACCAACCATACAACTACTTGAGTTTATATTGGCTCATGCAAGGAAAATACAACTAGTTTGCAAAATGTTTTAAATATGCCAGCAACATAAGGGTACAAGCTTTCATATTGTCAGTTTTAAGAGAAGCACGATATAAATGGTAATATGCATATGTGAATCGAGTTGCTCGACAGTGACTTAAGCGACACTTGTGTGGATTCATGATATCAAATAGAAAAAAATGATTGAATTAAGAGTTCACATTTATTTGGATAAATTTTGATTCATTGTCAACACAAATCCTCTTATTACTAACATACGTTATTCCCCATTCATCATGAGCTAACTGATAAAATATGAGTTAAATTTTGTGAGAAGTAAGTTGATGAGGGCAAAACATTTTGTGGTCCTTCAATTCCAATTCTTGCCAAAACAAGCTTTGGTATTCAATGTACTCATACCACAATCAATATTTCTTCAAAGGAAGAGCCACTCGTTATACAAAAATTCTCGCAAAATGAGGGTGAAATCTCTGGGTAGTGTCTTATCTACTATTCCATCAAATTTGACCCTTAAAACCCTTCAACAGTCAAACATAAACAAACAAAAAACAGAAAGTCCGGGATGTTCAGAATTTTTGGAGCCTGCAAAGGGATCATCCAATAGGTAGATACATGAAATTCATAAAAACCAGAAACACCAACACCACCGGCACCATCACCACCATCCCCAAACCTTCCGGCCACATCGGCATTGCCATCCCCACCGATGACTTTTTTAGCGAAAGAGTGAAAGAGAGAGAGAGCGAGGTCATGTAATATCATGAAAATTTCCTGAAAATATAATAACTCATCACATTCCATAGGACCCACTGATGGCTTCTTTAGCGAGCTCCCTACCGTGATTTCTTCACACACTGATCCATTGATGTCTTCTTTCATTAGTTCTCGCAGGAATTCCCACTTCTTTCACACAGATTCTGGGTTTGTTGATGCCCTTATATTTGCGCGCTCTTGCATGTCTTTCTCTCTTTTCAGGTTTGTTGATGCCCATTTTTGCATTCATATTTTTTCCTCAAACAAGACATGCTCAGTATGAGATGCAGAGGGGTGAGATGTTGGATCAGTGTGGGCACATGTACGTGTAAGCATTTTTTTTATAATTATACGTCGACCCTAATAATAACTTATTTGTTAGTTGGAGGAGTTTCACAATATAATTGGATATTTTTATCTTTCTACATCCCGCCAAAATAAACTTTACATTTCCTCTAACATTATGAATAACATGACTTATCAAAGAGTGCCCTTGCACAATATTTAAAAACCATCTCAGTGAAATAGATTTACACTCAAAAGAGGCTTCTTTGGAAAGTCATTTCTATATTGTAGAAATTTCATTACTTTATTATAGGAAGCATCATTCACAGTGACACTAGAAGCTCTTCTTTTTTATTTTCCATTTTTTAACCATTTATATCATGCATCATGAATTTCATGAAGTCTATGAGGAGGATTAATGTAAAAGTTTTGGTCCCTCTTCCGTAACATCTATTTTCTATCCACAAAATGTGATTTGACAATCTTTTGCAAGTATGTTGCTATGCTAATCCTTTCAATTGCATTCTAAAAGAGCTCACAACTACTCTCAACTTCATAGGGTGGGCTACCTATCATTATCAATACTTTTAAATGCTTCGTACTGTGAAAATAAATGTCAATTAATGAAACATGATCATATGGGGCGCAATCTCTCTGACTTTATGATGTTAATATTTCCTAATTTGTATCCCCATTTCAACTATCAGATCAAGTTGTTGGAGGTCCCATGTATTGTGAACTTTTTTTTTTTCTCATCATTCCTGGAGTAGTTTTTCAAACATTGTTTTCTTATCTCATTTAACTTTCAGTTGTTTGTTATACCTTAGCAGCTCTAGTTTTTAATTTAACCATGTAAAAGTTTTTTCAAACTGCTAAAGTTCTCATGTAGAGGAAGAAAACTGAACTCTTGAAATAGGATCTTAATAGAGCATACAAATGCCCAAAATTTTCTTATTAAATCCAAAAAACCTCATGTATGATATCAAATGAGTAGCTGAATAAATTATATTTGAGCTGGACCTATGTTCAAGTTTAGTTCATTAAGCTTTAAGCTTTTTAAAAAGCATTCAAATTTGTCTAGTTTTGTTGAATGAATTTGAAGGACTATTTATGAAGCTGAGTTTCAGGTTGTTCACCAAGTGCATTAGCTTGATTAGAATCATGCAATTAATTCGTTTTCATATTATGATTAAATGATTTAATGTCCTCATACTTTGATATGTTTATAGGCGCCAGACTAATTTGACACTTTTATAGACGCCAGACTAATACGATCCCATATAAATAGCCAAGGGACTATTTCAACACTTTACTCTTGAGAATTTTCATCACTCTGGAAGTCTCACTTTGCCAATTTCATTCTGTGCAGGATTCAATCTGTTGTGGAATTCCAGCAGACAATACTCAAGCATGAGGCCCCCTATGAATTGAATGTTTCTCATTCCTTCTCTATATTCTGGATGTTTGAGGTGTAGTTTTCCTTCTTATTTTACTTTTGGAAGATTACATATATACCCACTCAATTCCTATGTATTTACATATGTAACACCTAAACTTCATTTTTCACATATATGCCGCCTTAACCATGCATGAAAAGGTGTATTGCACTTTTTTAAAAAATTAAAATATGCTTTTTTTGATGTCATATGAAAGATTTAGGTTTTAGATATGTAAATACATAGGAATTGAGTGG
>NW_018164444.1:80095023-80103626 GCF_001263595.1 Phalaenopsis equestris
ATATATATATATATATAATATTTTTTGTAAATAGAAAGGAAGAATTATATACAATACATTTCCCAAGAATATCAATTTAATTTAAAATAAAATAAAATGTTGACGTAATGACTGCTACTTTGAGCTCCAAATGTGTGAATTACAAGATATACCCATTTTTTTTTTTTTAATTTAAGATTTCTTCATAACAGCAAATAGAGACGAAGATGTAATTTTTGTAAAATGAAGGGTGTGAATCGAGAAATATTGCTTGGAGAGTGGGTCACGTGTCAAATGAGTTCCACCGTTTTTAACACCGGTCAATATCAACGGAACGATGGGGCCCACTTGACACGTGACGGTCCACCATTGAACCCTGAACACAAAATTACGTTGGGGGTCTCTCGTGTGAATCACCAATTTGCTCTAGATCCGGTTTATACGCTGATGACAGACGCATCCAGATTATCTTCAAAATAATTGGTTTGGTGGTTGAAAATTACAAGAAGTTGCCAAATTTTTAATTGAAGCATTGAAATTTGTGGAATTGAACTTTTGTAGGATCGGATATAACGTAGCTTTTAGTTGGATATTATATGAGTTGTTTGGTAGCAGATTTTTCAGAGGATTTATGCACTAATTTAAGATAAATTTAGTCAAATATAAATTAATTAATTAATTAATTTAACGCCCCGTTAAATTAAAATTTCTCGAGTTCCATCTCTGTTTTTCACGTTCCATCTCTTTTACAACGTAAATCCGGATTTTCTAAATCCGATTACGGGGTGGATTTAAGGCGTTTACTCCGCCATCGCTCGCAAGCTCCACCTCCATTGCACAAGATTTGATAAATTCGGATTTATAAGAATTTATAAATCTTATTTAATGAACAATAAGGTTGAGCCTAAGAGTGTTTGTTGAGGTTAGGAAGACTGATTAAATAATTAATTAATTAATCAATTACAAATTTAAATTATTACTTTACCCCATATATATATATATATATATATAATGAAGCTACATAGGCTACAAACATGGAGACACATGAATAAAGCTTTCATTTTTATCTACCCTAGATTTAAGTTTGTACTTAACTAAGCCAAATATAAGATAGTCGAGTTTTATTTGACTCGATTTATCAACTATCGAGTCAAATGAGAATAGGCTAAGGAAATCTGCTCATATTCGACTTACTTTGCATATGATTATAGATGACAGAGGTCAAGCCGAGTATTATCAAGTTATAAACTTTAGGAGTCCCTAACATGTTCACCATTCCTATATATTCAAATATAAATATAAGATAAATTTGGTTGCGCATAAAGCTTGATTCATATGTAAGCTATATATGATGAATTTTTTTTTTTAATAGATATGAAGTACTTGAGCTAAGCTTCTATAAACCATTAAATATTTTCTAATATATCATTCTGATTATCAATATGATTTCACATAAGACAAGGGCTCTTTGTTCTAGATGTAACAATCTCTTTTTTATTAGTTCATTACATATGTTAAGGTGTTTTGAATATTTTTTATCACATAAAGCTTCATTAGAAGCATACAAATACTAATTTCAAAATTGTTGTTATAAGCAGACTCAATCAATGATACATGTTTCTCTTATTTACCATCAATGTCATAACACAATCTCGATAAGTACTCTAATATTAGAATAATACTCTAAGTCATCCCATCAATACATTAGAGAAAAGTTGTGTTGAAATTTAAGGTCACTCTAAGGCATTTGTGAAATCAGCTATAATTCCCATGGGGTCACGGATTCGAGCCCACCTGAGTGCATCAGCCTTGCAGCGTGGGAACGAGTGATTAGACATACGAAGGTGGCTGGGGGCTAGTATCATGGCCTCCAAACCATTCTTTACATTAAAAAAAAAAGTCAATGAAAAAATCTATTCTCTATTTTCTTACATAAGATTACCCTGATAAAAAAAAATTATAATTACTTTTACAAATAGTTATAGTTGCCCTACATGGACCCTTAAATCTAATACAAAATCATTTATTTATACCTTGCCATGGGTAATTTAATGAACCTTTTAAATAAGGTGCTTAATAAATAAAAATAAATAAATAAATAAAGTATGTTCATTACTGGAACTGAATTAAGTTTATTTATTTATATTTTAATTTTTAAAAATTAGTCAATTTTATTCGATCATCAAAGCAAAAGAATCAAAATATCATCAAATATTATAATTGAGTGATAACTGTATCTGCAAGGGACTTTGTCCTCTCACCTGTCAACTTATTGTTAACTTAAATAGTTAGCTGAAGAGGTGCTGTACTGTCCGTGAAATGACTTCTGTTATATATATATATATATATATATTATAATTTGTTGCATATATTTATATAAAAGTAGAACCGAAAAAGATAATAAGAAAAATGATTTTCTCAATAATGAGGGCATATCATAAATGATAAATATGAAAATCGTGATTTAGTGGTATCCGAACACACTCGAGGAGAAGTAAGAGATGTCAACTTGAGTTTGAAAATCACAAAAGTCATAGATGATATAATCCACAATTTGTTATTCAGAAGTTATGAGTGTTGTATGAGAATAGCGACTGATAATCATGAGTGGGGCTGTCAATGAAGCTCATTATTCGTGAACGGCTTGTGTTCGACTCGTTAAGTAGTTCGTACTTGAATTTTTTGTTAAATAAAGGAGTTGAATACTAGTAAAATTTTAAGCTTCAATTAAAAACAAACCAAACATGAATAATCTTTTGTTTGAACGTGTTGACTAGTTTTCCCTCAAAATAAGAAATTATATATATTACATACAAGTATATCTATATTTACACCAGAACTTGTGTGGTCATGCGGTGCTGTGTTTTTAATTGTATATGAATGGTGCAGGTTCGAATCCAACAACATACATTTATTTTTCTAATTAATTTAAAAGAGCAAATTTCGAGCCAAACAAAAGCCGAACACGAACAAGAACATGTGGTCGAGAAAAGCGCAAACTGTTCACGTGTAATTTTGAATATGAGTCAATTTCGAACAAAATTAATTTCGAACGAGCTAAACACAAGCCAAACCTGAGCTTTGGAGGATTCATGAGGATAATACAAACAAAATTCTTAAAGCCAATCTTGGGAGGAATCAAAAAAGAGAGTTAACAGAGGTATGAGCAAAAATGGTACTATAGTGCCAATCTTTGGAGGATAGTGGCATTGAAGATGGTAGTAGAGCACTAACAACATATGATCTCTTTAGGCAACAATCGGGATGATCAATTGGTAACAGAGGTGAGACTCATGAAGGGGACCAGAGAGAGCAGTGTGATGATATTAGTGATTTGAGTTGGATGAACAACGTGATGATTTGCATACAACTTGACCATACTATTATGATAAAGGGATGGTGTAGTGCAAATGGGGATCATATATCATAGATTTATGCAAGTATGGATTTTTATAATTTTAGAAAAATATATTTTTTAATGTAAAAAAATTTAAAAAATCATTCTAAAATATCTTAAACAATTAATATTTAATTGTAGAGGCATTTACATACGTATTACCTAATTCCCATGTAATTACACATTTAAAACTTAAACTTGCATATTTATATTCATCTTGCTAAATATTTAATATCACATGAAAAATATCACTATAATTTCCTTTGTAAAAGTGAAATACACCCTTTCAAACATAGATTTAAAACACCTAAATGATATAAATATAAAAATAGAGAATTTGGTGTTAAACATGTAAAGACATAAGAATTATGTAGTATTGACATGTCACCAAGAAATTTATATGACTAGATATGAATCTCTATATATTTTGGATGAGAGATATTCCATATTCAAATTTTGGATCCTCTAAGCCTTGATTTTAACATAATTACAGTTAATTGGGCATCTTGGCAATTCTAGCCCATTGTCACTAAAATTGGTTCTATCCGAGTTCTAATAAGCCCATATCATATCATTGAAGCATATTTGAAGGCTTTAGTGTATTAATTATAAGGCCAGACTGTATATCAGAAATGTGAGTACACAAATCTTGAGGAGATCCAATAGATCGTATAAAGAGAGCAACAAAAAATCGAGCAATTCAACAATACTCCAGTCGACCGAACTCTGTGTCGACCAAGTGTTAGTCTGATTGAACCAAGGAGCGTCTTGAACTAATAATGATAATGATCTAACCAACACAAAGGGTATTCACAAGAACAACAATCTCCTAACAATGACTCCTCTTGTATAGAGTCATCGACCTAAGGTATGCTGCCCGTCAGATTACTATAATGTGTCATTTGCCTGATGGAATAATCCTCCTAGAGGTCAATGCATCTTCATAATGATTCCTCGGAAAAAAAGGTGACCAAAGATAGTTCAGTTGGCCAAGTGATTTTTTGGTCGACCAAATGAATATCGTATGACCAAGTCAAGCAGTTACAAATATGAAATTGTGCCTAGAGCAGTTACATATATGAAACGACGCTAATAGTGCTTGCAAGTTCAAAATATGCCCAATTATGTTATAAAAATGTAAAAGTGTAATAACTCATAAATAATTGTTATGTTCCCAAGGGAAAATCAAGTAACTTATTAGACACTTCCTATGACTTATTAATATGAGGATCTTTCCTATAAAAAATTCTATTGTATGTGTACCAGAGAATTAGTTCTATTTGTGTTTGTCTTTCTCTACTCATCTCTTTTCCTATTCCTCTCATTCGACTAACACTCCTTTCCTTGGAAATGACCTGAAATACATTTTGGGATTCAACATCCAAGAACATATGGTAAGCATGAAGTCATGCTTTCAACAAGAAGTGGAGAGTGTAACGGAGAAGGAACACACATAGAATAAACTTCTAACATGGAATTCATCAGGGAATTCATGCAACAACAAATTCAAGATCTCCATGATTGGAAGGCGGGTCAGATTGCATAATTGACCATAGTAGTACTTGATGGGAGAGCACAACCTCTCCCAGAGCCTAATCCTCCAGCACCTGAGCCTCAAAGCCAACATGCGTCTCAAGGAGCTAAGCATATGGTAGAATCCCATAACTAAGATAGTGTTGGATCCGTGACCGCATGCAGCGTGAATTGAACCACAAGTGGGATAGAAAAAAATTCACCACTGACTAGAGAATGTGTTTTCTCGGCACTTCACTGAAGTTGAACCCCCTAGAAAAGTTCAAAGTTCCCTCCCTGGAACTAAACAAAGGCTGGAGTGATCTTACAGACCATATTGCGTTCTTTGAGTAGATCATCTACCTTCTCAAGATTAATAACACATTAAATTATCAATTGTTCTACACAACCCTGAGAGATACGATTTTAAATGGTTCAATGAACTTTTTATTGGGATTAGAAATTCCTTCTAAAAGTTCAAGAAGTTGTTTAAGGCACAGTTCCTTGGCGCCCAGAAACCTTGCAAGGATTCAAAATCCTTGTGCTTTGAACGCAGGGATCGAACGAGAGCCTATAAGCGTACCTTACAATGTTCCTAAAAGAGATGCTTGAGGTGAGGAGCCTAAAGCCAATAATCACTAAAGCTGCCAACAAACACATATTGTAAGTACCACTATATGCAAAAATTTGAGACTTTGGTTAAATTCTTAAAGTTAGCCAGCAAACACATCATGGTAAAGGACTACATGAACCCGATTGTCTCAAAAGGTGAGAAGTCTGACATAATATGACAAAAAAAATTCATGTGATGATGGTTGAAGGGAGAAAGATGGCCCTCATCCCAAGCATGAAAGAGGTTGGTCGACTGGTAGAAAGAGGGATTCTGACTGAAATGCACAAAAGAGAATCCAATAAAAAAACACTCAATCGGCGATTAGGAGGGGCGTCAAGTCCCATTTAGCTAAGGGTTTCGATGGTAGAACTAGTGGAGGTTATCTAGGATAAGGAGTATTTCCAGAATGCTCCACCTATGAGAACAGAAGCTCATCTCCAAAATACCAACAAGTATTGTAAGTACCACAAATACCACGATTATGATACAGAGGAGTGCATAAACCACCGTAGCTTGGTTGAAGAATTGATACGAACCGAGAAGCTCAAAGAGTTTGTAGCCCCAAAAGTGCGTGCTCGGTGACAAGGGAATGCACATGCAAAAGATGATTCAGATGAACCTATTGAAGCCAACAATATACATATAGTAGGAATAGCACCAAAAATATTGAGAGGTGATTTGTTCCAAAGAACTGATAAAAAAAGGAGCCGATTGGAGGAATATTGCGCTGTGGCTTTCATTCCAAAAAAGAAGCCCCATCCCCTGATATTTTTTGTCGATATTGATCTTCCTTCAACTGGGAATTATTATAATGAAATCATCGTTGTCCCTACACTAATTAACAACTATCGAGTGGGTAGTATTTTAGTTGACACATGTAGCTCAAGGAACATTTTATTCAAAGATTTTTGATAAATTGAACTTGATGACTAATCTTTTAACTGTGCTGACTGGTTCACTATATGAGTTCTCTAGTAAAAGAAAGGAGAAACCTGGCATAATTTTGATGTCTATCACCTAGGGTGAGGACGGTAGCCAATAAACCAATATAAAAGATTTCTTGGTGGTCGATGTTTCACCAACGTACAATGCAATCTTTGATCGCCCCCTCCTTATCAAATTCTAGGTTGTGGTGCCTACATACCATGTAGCTCTGAAATTTCCTTGCAATACATGGAAATCTGGAGAAATCCCGAACGTGTCATCCTTGCGAGGTAAAAAACATGGAGCATGGAGCGCTGAACATACATCACTAATGAGGAGGAGGCATTGAAACCAAAGAGACCACTGAAAAGATCCCTGCAAAACCTAAGATCCTAGTAAAGTTTTTCTAATTGGTGAAACTATTAATGCAGGTCACAAAGAACAGTTGATCTAGACTCTCCAGAATCATTGCGATGTTTTTTCCTAATCGGCCGCTTAGATGCCAAGTATCCCCATTGATGTGGCTTTTCAATACCTCAATGTCAGCCATCTGAACGGCCTATGAAGCAGAAAATTTGGTTGTTGGTGATGACTTTGGCTGGAATGATTAGCGAGGAGACAAAAGCTCTTAGAGGCAAACTTCTTCCGGGAGGTACCATACCTCTCTTAGATTTCAAATGAAGACATGGTGTAGAAGTCTGAGGACAAGTAGAGGATGTGTAGACTTCACGAATCTGAACGCATATTGCCCTAATAATGACTATCCACGATCACAGATGGATGCACTAGTGAACTCTGCAGTCAGACACTCTATCATGAGTTTCTTGGATGCTTTCTCTGGATCCCACTAGATCAAGATGCATCCGGTCGATGCTCAGAAGATAGCTTTTGTTACTAGTGAAGAATTATTTTGTTTTATTGAAATGTCATTTAGGCTGAAAAATGCTGGCCCTACTTACTAGCATCTTATGGATGTAAATTTTTTTAAGAACAAAAGAAGAAATATTGAGGTCTATGTTGATGATATGCTAGTAAAAGTTTTGTCAGTCAAACAACATATAAATGATTTAAAAGAAACCTTTCAGACTCTTATGAAGTGTAATATCAAATTAAATCTGCTAAAATGAACATTTTGAGCTTCAACCAAGAAATTATGAAGATACCTCTTTGTTGACCTCACTTTTGGTTGAGGTCTAGAAATTTTTTTAGTAGCCTAGGTCTAGCCATAGGACTTTCCTACTGACTAGTCTTAGAAAACTAGAAAAGGTACCCTCACCATTATAAACTCAAAACTCTTCTCTTTACTCAATTTGAAATTCCACATATTGGTCCTAACCTCTAGCATTTAGTAGGTAAGATCATTATGAGGAAACTCAAGGAGAATTCCTATAGGGTTACTTGGCCTTAGGATTGACCCTGGATGTTGGTTTGGAGCTAAGGTATACAATACCATACATTTACAATACCCTGGCTAAGACCAATACATAAGAACCCAAAATGGGGATTTCATTGATCCATGGTTCATTTAGAATGGATATCTATCCAATTCTACTTGAAATGTTCATCTTGGGTCTTTTACCCCAGACATCTCCAAGTTACCTAACTGTCCTTGGGACCCTTCTTTGACCCAAAATCCCAAAAATTCTAAAATTCTCAGAAAATGCCAATAAATCCCAAATATTCCCAATTTTATTTCTTTCAGCTACCACATGACCCAATTTGACCATCTTTAACCAAAATCCCCAAATTGCCCTTTAAAGACCCAAGATTCCCCAAATCCATCTCAAATATCCACGAATTTGATCTTAATTGACCACAATTTCAATCCTAAACTCATATTCACTTTTGATATGACCAAACTAAATCAAATCCAAGCTCAATGGGTCCATGATTTGAGCCCAATTTTAATTTGGGTCTAAACCCCAATTTTGACCATATGACTTAATCTCACCCAATTGAACGCATAGCCTAGTCAATTGGCCTCAATTAATGTTGGAAAATCTTTATGAGATTCATATACATCAAAATTAACCATCAATTGACCTTGGTGAAGTTTCAAATCCATTTGATTTTGGCCTAAATCCAAAATTCCTAAATTTAGCCCCAAATTGGCTAAGTCCCCAAATTTCACCCAATTGATTGTCTTAACCTCCAAATTGGCATCCAATTCATGTTGGA
>NW_018164444.1:80103875-80104458 GCF_001263595.1 Phalaenopsis equestris
TCAAATGAGCCTTACCCTAACTCATCTTAGACTCTAGGGTTAAGTTTAAAGCCAAACACAAACCCATGGTTAAGCTTGATATTTATCTCATGGGTAAATTTTTTAAAAAAATTCTTAAAGGGATAATAAAGAGGTTAAATCAATGTACTTGTCATACCACATGTCCATACCCTATGGTGCCATTTTACTGATTACTATAAGCTTTAACCCTAATCCTACCCTTGCTTAGCCATTTTAGCCCAAGCTAAAGCCCAAAACCGTGAGCCCCTACATGGCCAAAACCCAAATTCATGCCAAGAGGCCACCTCAGCCCAAATTGAGCTAAGAGCTCCTTTGCTTGACTTTTGCTTGACACCTAAGCAGTGGAACTAACCCCTCAATTGGCCAGCCAAGCATCCCCTTGGCCAATTTCTATAAAATCTACCCCCCACGGCCATGAATAGTAAGTGGTAAAAAATTTTCACTAAGGCTTTCCAAACTCCTCAGAGAGCTTCCCTAGGAGACCCTTAGTTCATTGCAATCTATTTCCCCCTCTCAAATCCACCACAAAAATCCAATTTTGGGTTTGAATTCTTGCCCGAAA
>NW_018164444.1:80104616-80104867 GCF_001263595.1 Phalaenopsis equestris
TCATACATAGGCTTTACACCAGCACCAGAGCCAGAGGCTTCATCCCTAAGCTCTTTGGGATCTAACGAAAGTGTAAAGAATCTCTGATTAAGGCTAAATCTCACGGAGCAAAGGTACAACTTACTTACTTTCCCGAGCCTTCGCGAGCTCTACATTTACAATGGCTTGTTTTTATATCATGTTTACCATATAGATGTATTCGTCTCTTCAAGACGAACATTTTAAAAAAATAATCATCAAAATCCATTAAG
>NW_018164444.1:80106702-80107189 GCF_001263595.1 Phalaenopsis equestris
AATGGGCTTAATTGGTAGAAACCCACTTCACTTTGCCAAATTACAAGATAAAAGAATAATTTCCATAATTATCAAAATTTTGAAAACTTCATTAGCATAAAATGACTTTTGAATTTAAGGGTATAACTTTGGAAATCAATGATTTCACACCCTTATTTGATAATCAAAATGATATTTAAAATGATCTCGATAATGACCACTTAAAGTTTTAAATCTTTTCAAAATCAATACGCACACTTACTACACTCACTTAGGTCTTAAGAACATAGTGGTGAAATTAAGTTGAAATCTACTTCTTAAAGAAGGATTAGAAGAATCAACATAATCAAACTCTTTTAAAACACCACAAGTCCAATTAGGACTAAAAATTTGGCTAAGTGTTCTTAATAACACTAATTTGTCTCCTAAAGGGTCTTCACCCACATAATTTTCAAATTGAAAGGTAAATGACATTTACCTTATTCTTGGGAATAATCAAGACATCAAT
>NW_018164444.1:80107781-80108165 GCF_001263595.1 Phalaenopsis equestris
CACGGTCTAAATGAAATTATGGAACTCATTAAGTTGAGTTTAGTAAAGTCATTTGAACTAAGTGATTCCAATAGAAAATAGTGGTGCCGGGACGATGGAACCGTGGGATCTTGACCGGTGTCGCTATAATCAACTTCAAGTAAGTCAATAAATCATTTTTTAAATTTTCCAAAACATGACACTTCTTTTATCTACTTGATTTGTCATTTCTAAAATTGAAACTCTGCTACAACGAGGAGCTTGAAGTTAGCATTCTGGGCAGCCCGGCCATCTTCAACAGCAAGAGGATCTACAACAACACATCCTTCCTTAACTTTAAAACAACAAAGCCATAGGATATCGAGGTCGTTTGCCTAGTGCAATATAAATCCTCAAACACATCTT
>NW_018164444.1:80108808-80114021 GCF_001263595.1 Phalaenopsis equestris
TAGTTTATTTGATCGAGCCTCACCCTCAACTCTTGTGTTTATCCTTCGGGATAGATACAAGATTTGAGGTAAAGAGCTCTTTCATCTAAACTATGAAAATTATGGGGTCAGTTTGACTTCATCTTTTTCAAAACTAAATTTTTTTAAAAAACATCCTTCCAAAGCGGGCAACGGGATTTCAATTCCGATGACCGTCAACTTCTTACGGGCAAACCCCACACCAAAAATAGTGCCGACACTCTTGAAGATTAAAGGCATTAAAGCTAATCCTTAGAATGTAAAGGCACTTCTGGATATGTCTTCTCCCCAAAATACAGAAACTGAATGACTGAATGATGCCGCTCAGCAGATTCACTTTCAAATCAGGCGACAAATGTGCGTCCTTCTTGAAAGTATTAAAGAAAGCCAAGTGGTTTGAATGAATGAACAAATGTGAATAAACCTTCCAAAAATATGAAGCAGTTGCTAATCACACCCCACTATTACAAATTCTAAAACCAAAAGAAGAACTCTCGCTGTATCTAGGAATCGGTTCAGAAGCCAATAGTTTGGTATTGGTTCAAGAGGAGCCGGGGAAGCAATTCATCATATATTACAATAGTCAGGTTCTAAGGGGAGTCGGAGTTAGATAACCTATTATGGAAAAACTAACGTTTACTTTAATTGTATCTGTTTGCTGGCTCTGGTCATATTCCTAAACACACCCAATCAGAGTGGTTATTGATCATCCACTCAAGCAAGTACTCATACTTCTGGAACACTCCGGTAGACTACTAAAGTGTGTTTTGAAACTTAGCAAGTACAACATCAGTTACGTCCCTCGGAAAATGATAAAGGCTCAAGCTATAGCTGACTTCCTTACTGATTTCTTTGAACCTATCAAATTGAGTGAAGGATCCAAACCAGATAAACAAATTTGGATCATATATGTTGATGGAGCTTACAACCAAATGTAGTGAGGGAATCAGGATAGTGAGGGAATATATAGTGAGGGAATCAGGATAGTGAGGGATCATATAGTGAGGGAATCAGGATAGCACTATACAGTCTAATCAGGAAACATCTCTATCATTTATTTGCCCTAATTTTGAGGTCACAAGCAATCAAGTGGAGTATGAAGTGCTGATAGACAGACTATGGTTAGTCCATGAAATGTGCGCCCAATAACTAACGGTAAAGTCAGTTTCTCAAGTTATTGTCAATCAAGTCAATGGAGAATTTGAAGCTCGAGATAAAATGATGATTAAGTTTTTGAACAAAGAAAAGACGGAGATAAGGAAGTTCACAAGCTTCCAAATAAAACATGTATGGTGAGAGGATAACTAAGTGGCAGACTTCTTGTCAAAGAACATATGCTTTGGAGACAAGGCAACATGAAGGCCTTTTTGATCAACCATAGAAGAACCAGAAGCAATGCGAGTAAAGACCGAGGGTATGAAAAGTTGGATAGATCTCTAGGCTCACTACCATAAAACGAGGATGATCCTCGAGGAGGTGACCGATCCTCGGAGGTTCAAGTTCAAGGTCACCCAATATCTCCTCATTGAAGACACACTTTTTTAAGGGTCAACCACTTCATTGCTTAAGGTACGTGGAAGAAAATGAGCTGGAAGAGATCCACCAAGAAGTACATTCAGATGAATGTGAAAGTCACTCTGGCAAAAAGACCTTAGTTTATCGTGTCCAAAGGCAAGGCTATTTTTGGCTGACCCCTCTTGAAGGACATAAGAAAATTTTCTCGATGCTGCGAACAGTATTAGAAATATGCTCCATTGCAGCATCAATCGACAAATAAATTACAACTGATTGTAAGCCCCTTACTTATTGCTAATTTGGGGCTCGATATCCTTGGGCCATTTCCACCCTCGAAAGGATAGTGAAAGTTTCTTTCAGTCTCGTTGACTATTTTTTCAAATGGATCAAAGTAAAAGCTCTCGCCTGAATTACTACAGAGGTTGTACAGAATTTTATATGGGCCAATATTATCTGTCAGCACGGTTTACCTCTAATAGTCATAATAGACAACATAACATATTTCGCTGATTATATGGTAAGAGGTTTTTGTCAATGTCAAGGGATCAACCTCAAATTCTCATCCATGCATCACCAATGGACGAACGATCAAGTAGAGGCTGCAAACAAGATCATTTTAAATCTACTAAGGAAAGAAAGTTGAGGGTGATAGGGGTTATTGGGCGGACTTGCTTCTGTCCGTTCTTTGGGCCATCCAAACCACTCCTTCATCAGTGACCGGTCAAACACCACACATGCTTTCTCATGGAATGGAAGCAATGGTAGCAGTCAAATCCAATCATCATAGTTAGAGAGTAGTCACCGCAACATCTTTCGACAGAGAAAGACTTACTGGCTGGCAAGTTGCAAATGAAGAAGGAGCTTCACTCGCTCTCAATTAGCTAGAAGAAGTTCAAACAAATGCAACACTCCTACAAGAAGAAATAAAAAGAAGAACTGTCCGTTACTACAACAAGAATGTTTGAGAAAGTACTTTCTCCCCTGACAACCTAGTTATGAAGAGAGTCGATCCCACCGCGAGAGGACAGTCAGTCAGCAAGCTCGATCAGACCTGGAACATTCCCTTCATCATCGACCAGCGAGTCGCTGCAGGTTCTTACAAACTAAAATTCTGTAGGAGGAGAAAGCTCAAATGAAAGTGGAGTGGAGACGATCTTAAATAATTTTTTCCTTGAAAAAAATTACTTTGTATCTTTGCTTAAGAAAGACAATCTTACTGTATTTTGAATAAATTTTTATCTTGCTCTCTTGTGAAAGAACTAACTGTGATTTTATAAACCCAGACATAAAATAACTCTCGGGAAACCACATGATCGATGGACCTCGCGTCACAACGAGAATAGTGGAACTGGATTACACAAAAAAAGGATCTAAAAAATTGACATGTTTATAATCAAAACAAGATTGACAATTACTAATAATCGCAAATCACTGTCAGTGATTTATAGCCTAACTACGTATGTTGTAGCCTAACTAAACTTATTATAGTCAAACTACCACTATTGTAGCCTAACTATGGTTGTTGTAGCCCAAATATGGCTCGTATAGTTCAAACTAACCATATATAATTATATGGGTTATCTCGAAGAAGTTTAATTTTAACATTGTTATATATTCTCATCTCCCCTAGTTAAGATGAAGAGTGGCGTTTGTCTTGCAATTACATAGCATATTACTTTGACTTGGTTATACCCCATAATTTTCTTCATTTTATTGGGTGTTTTCAACAACAAAAAAATTGTTATCTTTTATGCTTATTTATATGGAGTAAAAAAACCCCACATTTAAAAATTTTTCAGGTGTATTCTAAAATATGAAGGTACATATCAAGCAGCTTTCCACTTCGCAACCTTAGGGTGTGTTTGGGGTAGTGGTGTGACACCGCACCACACTTTATGGAGTTTAGCAAAATTGCATTTTTCACGCTTTCTCAAAATGCTAAGGTGTTAAGTTATGTTTCACAATCTAACCTTACTAAGTGCAGTTCAAGCTGATTCAGGCCGATATCGAGTCAGTTCAAGCCGATTCGTGTTTGGCTGAAAATCGACTCGAAAAAAATTTAATCCGATATTTTGACCCATAGCTCAACTTAATTAAATAAGATGTTGATATGAGAAAAAAATTCATATCAAAGATCGAACGAAAACGAGAAACTATCTTGGAGCTGAATTCACAGTGCTATTTGTGAAAAATTATTCCGTGTGTCCGATCTCCACCATCCATCACGGGTTCGGTGGGATTTTTTTTTTTTTTGTTTTTTTAAAAATTGAAAGTGAGTCCCACCAAATCTGTGATGGACGGATGAGATCTGACACTGCATGCATCTCTACATACAGCGTCCGTACAGAATAATTTTTCGCTATTTGCAGTATGGTGGAACATTTCATAAATAAAGTTGTAGGACTTCCAATGAGCTGACTCGCTGACGTCATAATTATTTTTACATGCATTTATATTTTAAACTTAAATATATTCCGCATCTCTACGAACATAAATATTAAAATGAACAATTAATGACATAAGCCATTTAAAAGGACGCGGCATCTCCTAACGAACTGCCCCCATTAAAATAAGCATTTTTATTTTTTTTTTAAAATCATTTTAAATTACGTTGGTCAACACCCACTATTTTTAAATTAAAATTAATTACAACTAATTTAATAATAACATTTTATATATATATATATATATATATATATATATATATTTAAAGAAATAGCATAAAAAGTTGGAATTATATAATGTGGACGCGAGAAGGAGAGGTCTTCTCATGCGTTGACTCCAACGTGTGGACCCCACAAAGCCTTAATTTCCCCCCCAATTGTTAAGCAACCATTGAGATGGCAACATGAACTAAAATCTAAATTGCATTTCAGACCAGGACAAAAAAAAAATCATCTTTTTAATTTACATTTGGGAAAATTACATATATACCCAATTCGAATGGATTTACCTATGGATGAAAAGATGAATTTGACTATTAAAAGATGATGACGAGTGCTGATTTTCATATGATGTTTGTAATTATGAAAGTTCAGATGTGAGATAGGAAAATAAGAAGGTTTTGGTGTTCTATGTATGCAAGTGTTAACTAGCTCATATGGACTTTACGAAAGCTAATTATTTAAAGCAAATGGAGTTAACTTTTATTTTTAAATAAAATTTATTAATATTTTAATTTAATTTTATTTGCCGGCCTGTGATCACTTTAACTAAATCAGATTTTATTATATAACTAATAAATTTTCATTTTTTTTTTCTTTTTATAAATCCTTAAAGTGCAAGTGTATTGACTATTAAAAATATATACATAAAAATAACTAAAAAAAATATAAAATGTTAACAAATAATTCGTGTCTTAATATCACCACAAATTCATCACCAGCCTAAAAATATTGATTCATGATCATTGTTTATGAAACTCGCATGAAGCAAAATGTTTTCCTCATTATTTGATTATTTGTAGCACTCTTCCTTCATTTATCCGAGCAGTTGGAATTTCTATGGTGGTCGAGTGATGGCACTCTGACGACGATAATGATGACTTTATGATGGTTATTTGTTATGACGATAGTATAATGGTGTTTCAGGTATTTAGTTGGTCGAGCGAAAGTGGTTTGGCGATGCCAATGATGACCAGAGACCATTGATTTGAGATTAATTGTTGGTGGCCGTTGGCA
>NW_018164444.1:80114121-80116005 GCF_001263595.1 Phalaenopsis equestris
ATATCTATATTTACACCAGAACTTGTGTGGTCATGTGGTGCTGTATTTTTTATTGTATATGAATGGTGCAAGTTCGAATCCAACAACATACATTATTTTTCTAATTAATTTAAAAGAGAAAATTTCGAGCCAAACAAAAGCCGAACACGAACAAGAACATGTGGTCGAGAAAAACGCAAACTGTTCACGTGTAATTTTGAATATGAGTCAATTTCGAACAAAATTAATTTCGAACGAGCTAAACACAAGCCAAACCTGAGCTTTGGAGGATTCATGAGGATAATACAAACAAAATTCTTAAAGCCAATCTTGGGAGGAATCAAAAAAGAGAGTTAACAGAGGTATGAGCAAAAATGGTACTATAGTGCCAATCTTTGGAGGATAGTGGCATTGAAGATGGTAGTAGAGCACTAACAACATATGATCTCTTTAGGCAACAATCGGGATGATCAATTGGTAACAGAGGTGAGACTCATGAAGGGGACCAGAGAGAGCAGTGTGATGATATTAGTGATTTGAGTTGGATGAACAACGTGATGATTTGCATACAACTTGACCATACTATTATGATAAAGGGATGGTGTAGTGCAATGGGGATCATATATCATAGATTTATGCAAGTATGGATTTTTATAATTTTAGAAAAATATATTTTTTAATGTAAAAAAATTTAAAAAATCATTCTAAAATATCTTAAACAATTAATATCTAATTGCAGAGGCATTTACATACGTATTACCTAATTCCCATGTAATTACACATTTAAAACTTAAACTTGCATATTTATATTCATCTTGCTAAATATTTAATATCACATGAAAAATATCACTATAATTTCCTTTGTAAAAGTGAAATACACCCTTTCAAACATAGATTTAAAACACCTAAATGATATAAATATAAAAATAGAGAATTTGGTGTTAAACATATAAAGACATAAGAATTATGTAGTATTGACATGTCACCAAGAAATTTATATGACTATATATGAATCTCTATATATTTTGGATAAGAGATATTCCATATTCAAATTTTGGATCCTCTAAGCCTTGATTTTAACATAATTACAGTTAATTGGGCATCTTGGCAATTCTAGCCCATTGTCACTAAAATTGGTTCTATCCGAGTTCTAATAAGCCCATATCATATCATTGAAGCATATTTGAATGCTTTAGTGTATTAATTATAAGGCCAGACTGTATATCAGAAATGTGAGCACACAAATCTCGAGGAGATCCAATAGATCGTATAAAGAGATCAACAAAAAATCGAGCAATTCAACAATACTCCAGTCGACCGAACTCTGTGTCGACCAAGTGTTAGTCTGATTGAACCAAGGAGCGTCTTGAACTAATAATGATAATGATCTAACCAACACAAAGGGTATTCACAAGAACAACAGTCTCCTAACAATGACTCCTCCTGTATAGAGTCATCGACCTAAGGTAGGCTGCCCGTCAGATTACTATAATGTATCATTTGCCTGATGGAATAATCCTCCTAGAGGTCAATGAATCTTCAAAATGATTCCTCAGAAGAAAAAAAAGGTGACCAAAGATATTTCAGTTGGCCAAGTGATTTTTTGGGTGACCAAATGAATATCGAATGACCAAGTCAAGCATGTACAAGTATGAAATTGTGCCTAGAGCAGTTACATACATGAAAATACGCTGATAGTGGTTGCAAGTTCAAAATATGCCCAATTATGTTATAAAAATGTAAAAGTGTAATGACTCATAAATATTTGTAATGTTCCCATTAAATGAGGGAAAATCAATTAACTTATTAGACACTTCCTATGACTTATAAATATGAGGGTCATTCATATAAAAAAAATTTCTATTGTATGCGTACCAGAAAATTGGTTATATTTGTGTTTTTCTT
>NW_018164444.1:80116015-80121972 GCF_001263595.1 Phalaenopsis equestris
ATCTCTTTTCATATTCCTCTCATTTGACTAACGCTCTTTTACTTATAAGTGACCTAAAATACATTTTGGGATTCAACATCCAAAAATGTACGATGAGCATGAAGTCATGCTTTCAATAAGAAGAGGGGATTGTAATAGAGAAGGAACACACATAGAAGAAACTTCTAACATGGAATTCATCAGGGAATTCATGCAACAACAGATTCAAGATCTCCATGATCGGAAGGCGAGTCAGATTGCATAATTGACCAGAGTAGTACTTGATGGGAGAGCACAACCTCTCCCACAGCCTAATCCTCCAGCACCTGAGCCTAAAAGCCAACATGCGTATCAAGGAGCTGAGCAGATGGAAGAATCCTAGAACTAAGATAGTGTTGGATCTGTGACCGCATGCAGCGTGAATTGAACCACAATTGGGATAGAAAAAAATTCACCACTGACTGGAGAATGTGTTTTCTCGGCACTTCACTGAAGTTGAACCCCCTAGAAAAGTTCAAAGTTCCCTCCCTGGTACCAAACAAAGGCTGAAGTGATCTGGCAGACCATATTGCGTCCTTTGAGTAGATCATCTACCTTCTCAAGATTAATGACACATTAAATTATCAATTGTTCTACACCACCCAGAGAGATACGATTTTAAATGGTTCAATGGACTTTTTATTGGGATTAGAAATTCCTTCTAAAAGTTCAAGAAGTTGTTTAAGGCACAGTTCCTTGGCGCCCAGAAACCTTGCAAGGATTCAAAATCCTTGTGCTTTGAACGCAGGGATCGAACGAGAGCCTATAAGCGTACCTTACAATGTTCCTAAAAGAGATGCTTGAGGTGAGGAGCCTAAAGCCAATAATCACTAAAGCTGCCAACAAACACATATTGTAAGTACCACTATATGCAAAAATTTGAGACTTTGGTTAAATTCTTAAAGTTAGCCAATAAAAAACAAAATGGTAGAGGACTACATGAACCCGCTTGTCTCAAAAGGTGAAAAGTCTGACATAATCTGACAAAAAAAATTCATGTGGCGATGGGTGACGGGAGAAAGATGGCCCTCGTCCCAAGCGTGAAAGAGGACGGTCAACTGGTAGAAAGAGGGATTCTGACCGAAATGCACAAAAGAGAATCCAATAAAAAAAACACTCAATCAACGTTTAGGGGGGGGCGTTAAGACCCATTCAGCTAAGGGTTTCGATGGTAGAACTAGAGGAGGTTATCTAGGATAAGGAGTATTTCCAGAATGCTCCACCTATGAGAACAGAAGCTCATCTCCAAAATACCAACAAGTATTGTAAGTACCACAAATACCACGATTATGATACAGAGGAGTGCATAAACCACCGTAGCTTGGTTGAAGAATTGATACGAACCGAGAAGCTCAAGGAGTTTGTAGCCCCAAAAGTGTGTGCTCGGCGGCAAGGGAATGTACATGCAAAAGATGATTCAGATGGACCTATTGAAGCCAACACTATACATATAGTAGGAATAGTACTGAAAATATTGAGAGGTGATTTGTTCCAAAGACCTGATAAAAAAAAGGAGCCGATTGGGGGAATATTGCGATGTGGCTTTCATTCCAAAAAAGAAGCCCCATCCCCTGATATTTTTTGTCGATATTGATCTTCCTTCAACTGGGAATTATTATAATGAAATCATCGTTGTCCCTACACTAATTAACAACTATCGAGTGGGTAGTATTTTAGTTGACACATGTAGCTCAAGGAACATTTTATTCAAAGATTTTTGATAAATTGAACTTGATGACTAATCTTTTAACTGTGCTGACTGGTTCACTATATGAGTTCTCTAGTAAAAGAAAGGAGAAACTTGGAATAGTTTTGATGTCTATCACTTGGGGTGAGGATGGTAGCCAATAAACCAATATGAAAGATTTCTTGGTGGTCGATATTTCACCAACGTACAATACAATCTTTGATCGCCCCCTCCTTATCAAATTTTAGGTTGTGGTGTCTACATTCCATGTAGTTCTGAAATTTCCTTGCAATACATGGAAATCTGGAGAAATCCCGGACGTGTCATCCCTGCATGGTGGAAAACATGGAGCATGGAGCGTTGAACATACATCACCAATGAGGAGGAGGCATTGAAACCGAAGAGACCACCGAAAAGATCCCTGCAAAACCCAAGATCCTAGTAAAGTTTTTCTAATTAGTGAAACCTTTAATGCATGCCACAAAGAACAATTGATCTAGACTCTCCAGAATCATCGTGATGTGCGATGTTTTTTCCTAATCGGCCGCTTAGATGCCAAGTATCCCCATTGATGTGGCTTTTCAATACCTCAATGTCAGCCATCTGAACGGCCTATGAAGCAGAAAATTTGGTTGTTGGTGATGACTTTGGCTGGAATGATTAGCGAGGAGATACAAAAGCTCTTGGAGGAAAACTTCTTCTGGGAGGTACCATAGCTCTCTTAGATTTCAGATGAAGACATGGTGTAGAAGTCTGAGGACAAGTGGAGGATGTGTGTGGACTTCACAAATCTGAACGCAAATCGCCCTAATAATGACTATCCACGATCACAGATGGATGCACTAGTGAACTCTGAAGTCAGACACTCTGTCATGAGTTTCTTGGATGCTTTCTCTGGATACCACTAGATCAAGATGCATCTGGTTGATGCTCAGAAGATAGCTTTTATTACTAGTGAAGAATTATTTTTTTTTATTGAAATTCTATTTAGGTTGAAAAATGTTGGCACTACTTACTAGCATCTTATGGATGTAAATTTTTTCAAGAAAAAAAGAAGAAATATTGAGGTATATGTTGATGAAATGCTAGTAAAAAGTTTGTCAGTCGAACAACATATAAATGATTTAAAAGAAACCTTTCAGACGCTTATGAAGTGTACTATCAAATTAAATCTGCTAAAATGAACATTTGGAGCTTCAACCAAGAAATTCTGAAGATACCTCTTGAAGATTGAAGGCATTAAAGCTCATCCTTAGAATGTAAAGGCACTTCTAGATATGTCTTCTCCCCAAAATTCCAAAGAAATACAGAAACTGAATGACCAAATGATGTCGCTCAACAGATTCACTTTCAAATCAGGCGATAAATGTGCATCCTTCGTGAAAGCATTAAAGAAAGGCAAGTGGTTTGAATGAATGAACAAATGTGAATAAACCTTCCAAAAATATGAAGCAGTTGCTAGTCAAGCCCCCACTATTAGAAATTCTAAAACCAAAAGAAGAACTTTTGCTGTATCTAGGAATCGGTTCAGAAGCCAATAGTTCGGTATTGGTTCAAGAGGAGCCAGGAAAGCAATTCATCATATATTACACTAGTCAGGTTCTCAGGGGAGTCGAAGTTAGATAACCTATTATGGAAAAACTAACATTTGCTTTAATTGTCTCTGTTCGCTCGCTCTGGTCATATTCCCAAACACACCCAATCAGAGTGCTTATTGATCATCCGCTCAAGCAAGTACTCATACTTTCGGAACACTTCGGTAGACTACTAAAGTGTGTATTGAAACTTAGCAAGTACGACATCAGTTACGTCCCTCGGAAAATGATAAAAGCTCAAGCTATAGCTGACTTCCTAATTGATTTCTTTGAACCTATCGAATTGAGTGAAGGATCCAAACAGATATATCTATAGGCTCACTACCATAAAATGGGGATGATCCTTGAGGAGGTGACAGATCCTCGGAGGTTCAAGTTCAAGGTCACCCAATATCTCCTCATTGAAGACACACTTTTTTAAGGGTCAACCACTTCATTGCTTAAGGTACGTGGAAGAAAATGAGCTGGAAGAGATCCACCAAGAAGTACATTCAGATGAATGTGAAAGTCACTCTGGCAAAAAGACCTTAGTTTATCGTGTCCAAAGGCAAGGCTATTTCTGGCTGACCCCTCTTGAAGGACATAAGAAAATTTTCTCTAAGCTGCAAACGGTATTAAAAATATGCTCCATTGTAGCTTCAACCGACACAAAAATTACAACTGATTGTAAGTCCCTGACCTATTGCTAATTTGGGGCTCGATATCCTTGGGCCATTTCCACCCTCGAAAGGATAGTGAAAGTTTCTTTCAGTCTCGTTGACTATTTTTTCAAATGGATCAAAGTAAAAGCTCTCGCCTGAATTACTACAGAGGTTGTACAGAATTTTATATGGGCCAATATTATCTGTCAGCACGGTTTACCTCTAATAGTCATAATAGACAACATAACATATTTCGCTGATTATATGGTAAGAGGTTTTTGTCAATGTCAAGGGATCAACCTCAAATTCTCATCCATGCATCACCAATGGACGAACGATCAAGTAGAGGCTGCAAACAAGATCATTTTAAATCTATTAAGGAAAAAAATGTTGAGGGTGTTAGGGGTTATTGGGCGGACTTGTCTGTCCGTTCTTTGGCCATCCAAACCAATCCTTCATCAGTGACCGATCAAACACCACACATGCTTTCTCATGGAATGGAAGCAATGTTATCGGTCAAATCCCATCATCATAGTTATAGGGTAGTCACTGCAACATCTTTCGATAAAGAAAGGCTCACTGGCTAGCAAGATGCAAATGAAGAAGGAGCTTCACTCGCTCTCAATCAGCTAGAAGAAGTTCAAACAAATGCATCACTCCTACAAAAAGAAATAAAGAGAAGAACTGCCCATCACTACAACAAGAATGTTTGAGAAAGGACATTCTCCCCAGACAAACCTAGTTATGAAGAGAGTCGATCCCGTCGCGAGAGGACGGTCAGTCAGCAAGCTCGATCAGGCCTGGACCATTCCCTTCATCATCGACTAGCGAGTCACTGCAGGTACTTACAAACTAAAATTCTGTACGAGAAGAAAGCTCCAATGAAAGTGGAGTGGAGACAATCTTAAATAATTTTTTCCTTGAAAAAAATTACTTTGTATCTTTGCTTGAGAAAGACAATCTTATTGTATTTTGAATAAATTTTTATCTTGTTCTCTTGTGAAAGAACTAACTGTGATTTTATAAACCCAGACATAAAATAACTCTCGGGGAACCACATGATCGATGGACCTCGCGTCACAACGAGAATAGTGGAACTGGATTACACAAAAAAAAAACGATCTCAAAAATTGACATGCTTATAATCAAAACAAGAGATTTAAAATTACTAATAAACGCAAAACACTGTCAGTGATTTATAGCCTAACTACGTATGTTGTAGCCTAACTAAACTTATTATAGTCAAACTACCACTATTGTAGCCTAACTATGGTTGTTGTAGCCCAAATATGACTCATATAGTTCAAACTAACCATATATAATTATATGAGTTATCTCGAAGAAGTTTAATTTTAACATAGTTGTATATTCTCATCTCCCCTAGTTAAGATGAAGAGCGGGCGTTTGCCCTTGCAATGTTTTCAACTAAAAAAAAATTGTTATCTCTTATGCTTATTTATATGGAGTAAAAAAACCCCACATTTAAAAATTTTTCAAATGAATTCTAAAATATGAAGGTACATATGAAGCAGCTTTCCACTTTGCAGTCTTAGGGTATGTTTGGGGCAGTGGTGTGACACCGCACCGCACTTTATGGAGTTTAGCAAAATTGCATTTTTCACGCTTTCTCAAAATGCTAAGGTGTTAAGTTATGTTTCACAATCTAACCTTACTAAGTGCAGTTCAAGCTGATTCGGGCCGATCTCGAGTCAGTTCAAGCCGATTCGTGTTTGGTTGAAAATTGACTCGAAAAAAATTTAATCCAATATTTTGACTCGTAGTCCAACTTAATTAAATATGATGTTGATATGAGAAAAAAATTCATATCAAAGATCGAAACAAAACAAGAAACTATCTTGGAGCTAAATTCACAGCGCTATTTGCATGATCGTGTCATAAATGAAGTTATAGAACTTCCAATGAGCTAACTCGCTGACATCATAATTATTTTTACAAGCACTTATATTTTAAACTTAAATAAATTCCGCATCTCTACGAACATAAATATTAAAATGA
>NW_018164444.1:80122072-80134124 GCF_001263595.1 Phalaenopsis equestris
ACAGTCAATCACATAAGTAAATTATGTGACAACCGTGCCACCATCAATACCGTAAAGAATCTTGTGCATAGTGATAGGGACCAAACACATTGAGATTGATAAATATTTTATCTCTGAAAATGTCAATGGTGGCATTATCCACTCAATCAAATTCCAACCCAACTTCAAGTCACTAATATCTTCACTAAACCTCTACCCCTAGGCAACTTCACTAAGTTGAATACCAAGCTGAGCCTTTACAACATGTCTGACCCAGCTTGAGGCGGAGCGTGCAGTTCTGAGAAAATATAAGAAGATTTGATTGAAAACAATTTAGAAAACTCCTCGATGAATTTTATTCTCTTCCTATTTATATTTATTTCAGCTTATTTCAGAATTATTACCTTTTCATGTTTGGGGTAGATATATGTGGTAAGTTGGTAAATTAGAAGGGAATAGTTGCCATATATATATATATATATATATATATATATAATCTCATAGTTGAATAAAATACTATGATCTACTTAAAATTAATGGCTCTAGTGGCATGGTCCTCTATTTCCAGAAAGAATGCAAGGATTTAAATCCATCAGAAAGAAAAACATAATAATGAAGAACTAAGTGGTCAAACTTGAATTCTATAAAAAGAGAGTATACTTCTGCACTTACAAATTTTAAATAATATCAAGGCTCATTTGATTGCTTGTAAACAGACAAATATATCAATCATTTGATTGCGTTTAGAAATTTAAAATACTCATTTGGTTGCTTGTTGTAAACGGAAAACATGTTACAACGATAATTTTATTCTCTCATTTCAGTTTGAAAATGATATTATACCAAATTCATTAACATGTTTTCAACCTTCAAGAGATGAAATAAATACACTATTTTCGTTATTGGTTCAAATAGAATCAATACTTTCTATAGTTCCCATCACATATTCGTGAAGTCTATTTAGTATAAACATACCAGAACCACATAAATATAGAGGGCACTCTGCCCTAATTCAAATAAATAACCTAATCTAACCATGCAGGACTAAGATTCATGAAAATATTCAAATTATCATTTCAACTGATACATTGCAGAACTAAGATTCATGAAAAGATGCCAGCCAATAAAAATAACAAAGTTCAGTTCATAAGTCAACAAAAAGTAAAAGACTAGATTATTAAAAGATAGGAAGATTTACATACATACCACTCAATTCGTATGTATTTACATATCTAACACATAAACTTCAATTTCTACCCACATGCCACCTTGCCTATGCATGAAAAGATGTATGTTACTTTTTGAAAGTTGAATTAGTGATATTTTTATGTGATATGAAAGATTTGAATGGTATTAATGTAAAAAAAATATAAGTTTAGGCATTAGATATGAAAATACATAGGATTAGAGGGTATGCATGTAAACTCCCCTAAAGATAAATGAGGCAGAAAACTAAATACCTACATGAGCTCAGTTAGTCTTCTCACGCTCAATGGTAACGGAAATGTCCCAGCCCATGGGAAGACTCTGGACCATCCGGGTGACCTGATGGGGTTGGGAAGAAATCCCCAAAATGGCGTCGCATTTAGTAATGTAACACCCTTCACTAGCTGAGGATTACATGCTGCAAAGTACATAGCAACAAAGCCACCAAGGGAGTTGCCCACCACATAAACAGGTTCACCAATGACCTGCAACCAAGGAAATGTGCATATTAACGAGCTTCTATAATGCATGAATAAACACAAATAGATATAATTTTTCAATTATTTTGGCCCTACTATGATTTGAGTATAAGTGGCAAGTGGTACAAACAAAAAAAAGTGCATTTTTTCTTAAAGAGACAATTATTGTAGAGAAGATGAAAATCATAACATTAGTCCAAAGGGTAAAATTCAAAGTTTGAGTAATGTTAGAATGACTCGGGAGTCGAGTTTCCTAATACCACTACTGTGATGTATTAAATGCTTTCATGTAAAGAAAAATAGAGGATTCACAACCTCAAAAACCAATTTATAAATACAGTTGGCATAGGGTCGGTCTAAATTGATGTTTAAATTGCTTTTCAAGTTATTTGTAAATTTTCAAATCAGTCAAACAACCAGAGCACGCTCGAGTCTCCTATTTCAAAAAATAAACAAGCAACAAACATGCATCGGAAAGGGCATGCTCTCAATTCCATAAGAAACCTACAGCATGTAAGAACACACACCTGCATCAAGAATCGGTTACATAAAGCAAACACCTCATTTAAGCAAATTCTGAAGTCGACCAATTAAAAACAACTAGAAGGGGAAAATTCCAAAAATCCACCACCTAATAGCCAAAAGAAATAAATTATACAATCCAACAATAGATGGCATAACCTATACCATGCTGTATTAACTTAAGAACATCATGCCAACCGTATGAATTAGTTTTGTTTTACACAATTCCAAAATCAACTTCCTGTGCTTCAAATTAAAATAGTCCACCATAAAAATTAATTAAACTGAATCTAGACTACATCATGCCAACCGCATGAACTAGTTTTAAGCTAAAGAAATAAAACAAAACTTTCTTTCGAACATTATCTCTTGCATGCCCTAAAATACAGTCATAACAAATAATATGAACTAATAAAATAAATAAATAAATAGCCTCACAAAAAATAATGTTTGATGAGATGTTTCTGATGAGAATAAATGTAAAGATTTTCCCAGACTTCATTGTCAATTTATGACAATTTTAGCATGTATTGCTAAAGAGCAAGTTATCCTTCTGGGAATAGATTTGAGCCATGAAGTCAAATTTATTGTTTTTATTTCTTTTTTTAATTTTTATTTTTATTATTATTATTATTTTTTTTTTTAGCATTGGCGAACCTCACAAAAATATGAGTGAAAAATTAAGAAAAGATGTTGGTTTAAATGATGTGCATTAATACTTTCTTTTCTACTTGATGCATTAAACAATTTTCATGTTAATGGAAATGGAACCTTATTTTTAGTTTGAACTTATTTATCTTTATAAGATAACTTCTGATCTTACTCCTTATTTATTTTATTTATTTAACCTTGCTTATGCAAAGTCAAACTGCCTTGAGCAATCATCCTTCATAATGAAGTTGACAGCACGAAGTTCGGTGTTCATTAGGATGTATTCCTTTACTTTAAAGTCAGGCCTTTAGTTGTGTTACTATTTATTTTTGAGAGAGTGGTTTTAACCGAGTAAAGAAGATTCTCAATGCCCCTTGTTTAGCCTTCTTGACTCAACACACAAGGATAACAAATCTTTTTCAAAGGTTCAATGATAACAATGATGATTTGGTTACAGTTTATGGTTACATGTTCTCGTCCATTAGTATGGCATTTGTTTTATAGCTTGTTTCTTTCTACCATCTAAATGTTCTTGCTTCCCTTCATTATGTCTTTTCTCCATTGCTACTTTCTTAAAATTTTCATCCAAAGATGACAGTTTTAGTGATTATTTGCTCAGATAATTTCTTGAAGCAATAGTGGTGACTATGCCCTTCAATAAAGGCAAAGACTATATGGCTTCTTTTTGTGGAGCTAAAAATGGAGAAGAGTACTCGTTAAGGCTTGTAGAAAGTCAGGAGTTCTCGATTAACTACTCTGGAGATGAACAACTAGAACTACACTAATGATGAATCGTACTTACACAAGGATCAATTTTGACACGGGCTGCAACCTCTATTTTTATCCTGAGATAACTACAATAACAAATAACAACGGCAACAACAAGCTTTTATCCTACTAAGTAGGGTAGGATAAACAGCTACAGAAATTCTCTCTCTATTTTATCCTGAGATTACTGAAATTCTAAACTTCTAAAAAATATATTCCTGCTCGAGTGATGTCAAATTCATTTGCAAGCCTGCATCTTCTTCATCATCTTCTTCCATGAGTATTTAAAGCTCTATTCAAGTTGAAGGGCTTCAAGGATGGTCTAATGCATTAAACATCAAAAAACATTAAAATAAAGAGTCTCTATCAAAGATAAAAGATGGAATGGCATGTACATTTTTGTGAAACCAATCAAAGGATGACCAATTAAAACTCGATTGACTAAGCTTTCAAAGGATTAGGATGATCGACACAACCTATGTGTCAAGAAAGAACAATAATTTTTTAGCTTTAAAAATTTTGTCCATGACATTCAGGTATTTGTCAAATAATATGATAAATTCAATACTAACCCTCCCACGTCATCCAACAAGTGAAAAACTGGGATTTTGTTTTTAATTTTTTGAACTCAATGTATTTGTATAATTAAGCAAATAGATACTACTTATATGTTTGATATTTTTAGGGATCTACCAATTGATGCTAGGATTACATTCAAATCTAGATTTGAGTGTGTGCCTTAATGATTTGGACGAGGAAGGAGTCTAATTTCTAAGAAGAGATCCAAAGAAAAAATGACGGTTTGAAATTGAATCAATGAGGTAGATGTGAGGAATGTTGCAACTCCAAAGACTACACCTACTCATACAACTTCAATAGCTTGAGCTGCCTAATGAAGATACTAGGTAATATTATGCTCATCTCTTTAATGAACTTCTTTTATTACGATTTAAAAGCATCCATAACTATAATATATAAGGGACCTATATTAAAGTATAAACTATCATAAAATTTGAGAATTATAAATTTTTTTATATAAATTGATCATAAAAAATTTTGTGATCTATTTTATGTGAAGTACACTCAAGCTCTTAAGAGAATTTCTGTCATTGCCGGTCCCAAGCCGGATGTGAAAAGTGAAGGGTTGAGACAGCCAGCGTAAAACTTTCGAAAAAATCATTGTCGTCTTAGATGGTTTGGACACATTAAACGTCGTCCATCCATCCATCTCTCTATGAACCACCAACTTTGCAACAATACTGCTCATGGCCATTAAACCGTGAAAAGGTGAGTAAGAAATAAATAAATGAGGAGAAAAGGTGTGGCTTTTGTGCTTTCAAGAAACAGGTTAAGTGGCTAAAGTACTATCTTAGCCAGAGGTGTTGAAGAAAATAAAATGAATGACCATCGATCTATCTATCTATCTATTCTTTGCAACAATACTGCTCATGGCTATTAAACCATGAAAAAGTGAGTAAGAAATAAATAAATGAAGAGAAAAGGTGTGACTTTTGTGCTTTCAAAAAATAGGTTAAATGGCTGATGTACTTAGTTAGACGTGTTGAAGAGCAGAAAATGAATGACCATCCATCCATTCATCCATCTATCCATCTCTCTCATAGAGATGGACCGCCTTTTTTACAACAATACTGCTCATGGCCACTAAACAATGAAAAAGCGAGTAATAAATAAATAAATGAGGAGAAAAGGTGTGGCATTTGTGCTTTCAAAAAATAGGTTAAGTGGCTAATGTACTAGAGGTGTTGAGCAGAAAATGAATGACCATCCATCTATCTATCTATCTATTCTTTGCAACAATACTGCCCATGGCCATTAAACCATGAAAAAGTGAGTAAGAAATAAAAAAAAGAAGAGAAAAGGTGTGACTTTTGTGCTTTCAAAAAATAGGTTAAATGGCTGATGTACTTAGTTAGACGTGTTGAAGAGCAGAAAATGAATGACCATCCATCTATCTATCTATTCTTTGCAACAATACTGCCCATGGCCATTAAACCATGAAAAAGTGAGTAAGAAATAAAAAAAAGAGGAGAAAAGGTGTGGCTTTTGTGCTTTCAAGAAATATGTTGAGTGGCTAATGTACCATCTTAGCTAGAGGTGTTTAAGAGCAGAAAATGAATGATCATCCATCCATCCATCCATCTCTCTATGGACCACCATCTTTGCAACAATACTGCTCATGGCCATTAAACAATGAAAAAGTGAGTAAGAAATAAATAAATGAGGAGAAAAAGGTGTGGCCTTTGTGCTTTCAAGAATAGGTTAAGTGGCTAATGTATTGTCTTAGCTAGAAGTGTTGAGGGGAAAATGAATGATCATCCATCTATCTATCCATCCATCCATCCATCCAACTATTTTGATCGACCGATCGGTCACACTGGCCCGTTCGTCCTCCAGTCCGCCCGTCTTTCTGTCCATCCGTATCGATCCATCCATCCATCTGATTCCCTGCTTCTTCCAGCAGATTCACTGCAGCATGGCTTCTTCCTGCTTCTTTATGTTGTTTTCTTGCATACTTTCCTATAGCCTTCTTGAGCTTTCTTACATCTTTCCTGCAACCTTCTTGCATCTTTTCTGTGGCATTCTTGCAGTTTTCTTGTTGTTATACGTCCGCCGGTGACTTACAAATCCCAGCTGCATCTGTTTTGGCTTAGTAAAAATCATCTCGAAAAGTGCTCAACCCTCGTCCATGCCACCTCAGACCGATCATTCCACCTGTGTTTACTGTCACCAACCCAACCCACTCTGGACAAGTGTTGGAAACTTCATGGTAAACGAACATACAAACCTTCGGTCAGATCCTCTGCTACCAAGGGCCTAACGGCAATGTTCGATTATACCACAGTTCAACCTACTCATAAGCAGGAACATCCAAAAACCCTCTGAATCCCTGAGAAGCTAGATGGAGCAATTCATCAAGCTATTTGAAGCCCATCAAGTCTCTACGGATTCGTTGACTTCCCACTCCTATGACTTTCATGATTTATTCCGCCTTTAGCCCATGGATTATTGATTCAAGTGTCACGGATCACATGACTGGATGCTCACAAGTTTTCTCGACTTAATATTCGTGCTCTTGAAAGAATACCGTCAGAATTGTTGATGGCTCCTGTAGTTCCATCGTCGGTAAAGAATCGGTTGTACTAACAACCGATCTAACTCTTGACACTATTTTACATATTCCTCAATTACAATATAGCTTGTTATATGTCAGCAAGTTAACGAATGATGTTGATTGTGTTGTTAATTTCTCTTCTGATGTTTGTATTTTTCAGGATCGTAGTTCGAAGAGGATGATTGAAACTGCTAAGAGGGTAATCGAACTCTATTACTTCTAAGAGGAGAGCATGGAGAGTGATGACACACCTCTCAAGAATTGTAGTTTATCTCGAATCATTGAATGTCTTATTATGTTATTACATTGTCGTTGAGTTCATCTTAGTTTCTAATATTTAAAAAATTTATATCCTTTGATGTTTTCAAGAAAAAATCTTTCAATATCAATTGTGAGACATGTCAGTTAGCCAAACATCATTGGGTCAATTTCCTACCCCACACTTGCACACTTTCCAATCATTTCTCTCTCATTCACAGTGACCTATGGGGACCCTCTCACACTCTCACCTAGACCAATAAACGGTGGTTCCTGACTTTAATTGATGACCTCACTCGAATGACGTGAGTCTATATTTTAAAAAATAAATCGGAGGTTGTCGACACTTCCCAAAACTTCTACACCTTCATGTTAACTCAAGTCAAAACTCACATTCAGGTCCTTCGGACTGACAAAGGTCATGAGTTTTTCAACTCTATTTTGGGTGAATTCTTGGTGAGTAAGAGCATCCTCCACCATAGTTAATGTTAGGACACTCCTCAACAAAATGGGTAGCCGAGAGAAAAAAACCGCCACCTCATCGACGTTGCTCGCGCCATTAAGTTTCAATCTAATGTCCCGAAATGATTTTTGAACGATGTAATTCTCACTGACACCCATCTCATAAATAGTTCCTTCTAAAATTCATAAGTTCTGAACCCCCCTAGCTCTCATGATGGCATGCTTCTCGGCCAATCGGTTCTTCTCCATATTAGATCTCAAGTTTTTTGGGTGCACTCCCTTTGTTCGGAATACTATCCCTAATCGGAGTAAATTTGATCCCAGATCCATAAAATGTATCTTTCTAGGTATTCCGCAACTCAAATGGGGTATCGGTGCCTTGATCTGACTACCAACAAAATCTATGTGAGTGTTAATGTCTCCTTTTTTGGTTGTGTTCCCTATTTTTGTAGCTCGGCCTCAAGTGAAGGGGAGCTTGGGTTTCCGTGGATGTTCCCCTCATTGTTCCTGCCACTGAGGAGTCCCCTGTTCCAATGAGTGTACCATCCGATGAGTCCCCTGATTCGGTGAGTGCACCATCTCCTCCTCCCGCTATCCATGTCTACACTTGACGCACCAGTTTCGCTGCTCCTACTCTGAAGCCCGCTATCTCCTTATAGGACCCGAACTCCACTTCGAGCGACATCCTCAGCATGACCCCTCCTCCGAATGAGGAGGCAAGTTCTCCGAGTAAGGTACATGCTCTCTCTATTCTATGGAAAAATGCCTCTTTCACAATTTATAACCGATCTACAGAGCATTTACTACTACCCTGACGAACCAACAGATCCTAATTACTATTGAGGTTATTCTTGTTGATCCAGCCTAGAAAGCTGCAGTAATTGAAGAGATGAATGCCCTCAGCAAAACCATACATGGGACGCTGTTGATCTTCCTCAGGGTAAGAAAGTTGTGAGGTGCTGATGGATTTTCATCACCAAGTTCAATTCTGATGGATCATTTGAACGCAACAATGCACGATTGGTCGTCCAATGATACTCTCAAGTTGACGGAGTTGACTATTATGACACTTGTTCCAGTCGCTAAGTTAAACACTAATCGGGCTTTGTTGTTTCTTGCGGTGAATCTGAATTAGTCTTTTATTCCAGCTCGATCTCAAGAATGTGTTCTTGAATTGAGAGCTTACAGAAGAGGTATATATGTCTCTCCCTCCTGACTTTGACTCTTCTGCTTCCAAAGAGCGAGCATGCAGGGTGCGAAAGTCTCTCTATGGGCTCAAGCAATCCCCAAGAGCCTGACTCGACAAATTCACAAAGGTTGTTGTGGGTCATGGTTTTACTTGGACTCAATCACTCAATAATCACACTCTCTTCTTCTGGTATTCCTTCAATGGCCAGATAGCTATCCTTATTGTCTATGTTAATAATATTATTCTTACAGGTAACGATCTTCAAGCATTGGAGTCCTTATTCTTGAAATACATTCTTGTTAAGACCTTGGAAATGAAGGACTTGGGATCTCTCTGGTACAGTGAATAATCTTTTTCTGTGCAAACATGTAGTTGTCCATATGGATCCCAATGAAAAAATATCTGACATTCCTAAAGTTGTTTCTGTCAATAAGACACTTCCAGTGCCTTGTGGGAAAGCCCTCTAACTCGCCCATACTCGCCCTGACATATGCCACGCAGTTGGTATAATGAGTCAATTCATGCATGATTCCTATAAGCGTCATCTCCAAGCTGTCCACCGGATTCTCCACTATTTAAAAGGTACACCGAACTCAGGTCTGTTTTTCTCTAGTCACACCTCTCGGTCTATTGTTGTTTATAAGATGTTAATAGAATCGGGTCGGTTCATGATCGACGTTCTCCCTCTGGGAATTACTCATTTGTATGAGAAAATCTTGTCACGTGGAAAAGCAAAAAACATTCTTTGTTGCCCAAGGTAGTGTTGAAGCTAAATTTTGATCAATGTCCTTGGGGATCTGTGGAATCCTCTAGTTATGCATCATGCTCCGTGAACTTTGTATGCCAACCTTCGTCCCACTGCAGCTATTCTGTGATAATAAGGTCTATATCAGCTCTGGTCACAATTCAATCCAACATGATCGTACAGAACATGTGGAGATTTACAAACGTTTCATTAAGGAAAAGATTGAGTCCATGGAAATTTATGCTCTTTTTACGCCCTCTAGTGGTCAACTAGCAGATATTCTTACCAAAAATCTGTCTCGCCCTTTGTTTGATGACTTTAAGTCCAAGTTGAACATGTCTGACATGTATACGTCAACTTAAGGGGGAGTATCAGATTATAACGGATATCCTTACACTATTATTACTTATTATTTGATTTTATTCTCTAGGTATATTTTTCTCTTTTACTTTATTCTATTTTATTTTCTTTCATTGTTATTTTATTCTGTTTTTATTCATTTTCATTATTATGCCTATTATAATTGGGGTTAAATACCCCTCCTTCTATCAATAAAATTATGTAATTCTTGTCAAATTCAACATATATATAGAGAGAGAGAGAGATAGAGAGAGAGAAAGAGTCAAACGTAATCAAGAGGGCCTTTAATTGTCTCAATGGTTTACCACACATGATAAAAAAAGGGATCACGCTGAATATCAAGCTTCTTCGACAACTTAAAGCTTAGCATCAAATCATATTGGTTTTTTCAAAAGAATATTTCCATTCCCTTCCATCGTTTTTATAAATGGACACTCCAGATCCTGCTAGGTAATTGGAACGATATGGAAGGCTTATGAGGCAAGTACAATATCTAATTTTAGGCTTAAATGAATCAGTTTAGTTAACAGGAAATTAGATACGTCAACGTAAAAGTGATCCATGGAAGCTTGTAAATCTCAATTACAAGGGTGCTAATGATGGTAACAGGACCAGCCTAGTTTTTAATCCCCAAATAAAGCACGGGGGCACAGATTGATTGGGACATGGTTAAACAATAAAATTTCAACAGTTGTACATGTGTATTGCACCTCAGTTCTCAACCACTTTCCTTCAGGATGGCTAGCACTTAAACAAACATCAACTTATGTACCAAAAAAAAAAGGAGAGAAATGAGTGGTATAACATGAGCAAGAAAAATTATCCATAAAAATAGCTCTTTTCAAAGAAAATTCCTGAACTAGCGTTCGAAATTTTGGAAAGAAATTTCCAAATAATCAAATTTGACACCCAAAATACCATACCAGTTCGACAAAATGCTGAACTTGATCTCTCCAAAGATCTACGGAGTATACCAATTCGCTGGCCCAAGGTTCTGATTCATTACCAAAACCCCATCTGGTAAGTGGCTCCTCAGAATTGGTGTTATGAGTACAAGGAGCTGGGTCTTCTGAAGGCAATGACATGCCTTGTCCTAAAAAATCCACTGCCCACACTCTATAGTCACGACCAAGGTCTTTCAGTTGCTTCTCATAATGGAAAGCCCCCACACCAAAACCAGGGAGAAATAACACAGCTGGTGCATTAATATTTTTTGTTCCAGATTTCTCATAGTGCACTGAAAATTTTGGCTTCCATTCCCAATAGCAACTACTGATTTGAGAACCATGATTGCCATTTGAATCATTGGGCAAGGTTGGAATTACAATTTTTTCAGTCTGATCAATTTTTGGAACCTTTTTTAATCTCAAATTTCCATCAACTACATGGTAGTTGCAAGTTCCATCCCCTGTCATAATAGAATTTTGATTATCAAGCCCCTCAAGAATACTCAGCAGCTTATTCCCCTCTTTCTCATTTAAATTGTTGATTTCATAAGATGGTTGATGAGATTTCCTCTGACTAAAAAAGGATTTTGTAGCAGATGATGAAATTTTTCTTTTCCCGCAATGGAAGAACTTCGATTGCTTCAAACTGATCCTATTCTCTAAGAGTTTCACATTAGAGCTACAAAAATCGCATGGCAATGGATGATTGAGAGGAAGCAATTCCATGTCTTGAAAAATATCAGTCCTGAAATGAATAAAGCGTCCAGAAATAAGAAGGAAAGACTGATGCAGGACAGATTTGTAACAAAAAATAATAATAATAAAGAAGAAACGAAAAAACAATACATAGAAGAATAAAATTAAGAAATATCTAATAGAAAAAATGAGACAGTAGCTGCTCATCACACAAAACAGTTTTTACATAAAGAACTATAATCATGCACTCATGACAGTAATGTAACTCAAATTATGATCATAATACATGCATTTCATGACCTTAAGAAAATAAGGAGATAGGAAGAAAAAAATGAAAAAATAAAAGGAAAAATAAAGAGAGGTTGTGAAAAACTGTAGAAACTAAACAAACAACAAATATACCATGTGCTAGTATCCTAAAGTGAAGAATTAATGATGTAAATATTTCACAGTAGCCTCCATAAAGTTATGAGATTCATAACATTTTAAATTAAATGTTCTAACCATTATATGTTTTAAATTAAATGTTCTATTTGATGCACAACATATAGGCTTCCTACTACTACCTGAAAATTTACACCATCGCCAATACTTCCTAAATGGGATGAAAGCAGTTTGAATAGCTTGACATAAAGTCTGATAGAGTAGAATGCCAAC
>NW_018164444.1:80134224-80138803 GCF_001263595.1 Phalaenopsis equestris
TGAATAACGAGTGAGGTGCCCGGCAGCTATAATGGCAGGTGATAGTGGGTTGTCGGCGAGAGACCATTGGTGGGTTGGCGGGTGGTGGTGATAGGTGGAGATGACCGATAGATTTGCATAAGGAGCAAATAAATAATTAGTAGCATAAGTGAGCTGATAGTTCGTGGCGAGCTGGTTGGCAAGTGAATAACGAGTGAGGTGCCCGGCAGCTATAATGGTAGGTGATAGTGGGTTGTCGGCGAGAGATCATTGGTGGGTTGGCGGCTGGTGGTGATAGGTGGAGATGACTGATAGATCTGCATAAAGTCATGTATTTGAGATTCACCCAAATTCAATAATTCATAAATAAATTGGAAAAAAAAAAACATAAATAAAATAAAATTTAAGAAAATCCAAGCCTCTAAAATAAGAAAAAAATATTATATCAAAAGTTTTGTTATAATTTTGCATCAAAACTTCAAAGTCTGTCACAACAATATTAAATTAATTTTTTTTATTAACATGAGTTTTTTCCCAAAATAAGAGGAGGATCCGAGCGCCCAAAATGGTTTAAACCTAACAAATGGTCGGCGCGCAAATGATCTCCAATAGCGGCGACGGCGATGTCCCTAATCCGCTCAGCGGCCGCGCTCCGGCGAGGCCCGGCGACGAGCTCCAGCTTTCTTCTCCCAAAGAATAAAAGTTTATCTTGCTCGAGCCACCACGACAATGCCTGTAGGTTCTGCTGTTCTCCCGTTTCCATGGATTTAATGGGATCCTTATCTTCTCATCCTTGTGTTTAGATGAAGTGGCGAAATGGGAGAAGATTAGCTAAGCGGGGATTGCCACTTGCACCCTTCTCTCGATCTATCATCCATCTAAGGAACATCTACGCCACGATGAGCCCGCGGTAAATGGATGCGCATTGATTCTTTTTGTTTATTTTGAAATTTAGGGCATGTTTTGTTTCGAGAATGTAGAGGGAATTTAAATTCATTTGACGCTATTTTATATTTGGTTGGTTGTTTGATTTCAATGAAATTATTAGTTAATTGGATTTAACTGTAAAAATGTAAGAAAATATCTCTTTCATTGACAATTCTCTGTTCAAATCTAATGAAAATAGGAATATTATAAAATTATTAAGCTTATGACTAGCTGGCCACTTCCATTACAAATAAAAATTCATTTTCTTGTCGACCATATAAGTAGGGTTGTTGAGTCGAAGTCGAGGAGGAAGGGATGAGGTGAGATCTTCGGCGTTGTACTCGAGTAGCAAAGGAAGAGGAGCTCGTGCGGTCCAGCCGAGATCGAAAGGAGGAAGTAGGGTTGAGCTCTAGTGAGTTAGGGCAGACCGAGAGTTAATAAGATATAACTGAGAATTTTCAATAAATATATTGTTATATGGTATGTGTTATAATGTGTGGGTATATTTAATGATATTATTAGTAAAATTTTTAATAATTTTATTAGTAAATTTTATTGAAATTGACACTAATGTTAAGTGATTGCAGATTCTAAGGAGAAATTGGAGGACCTGCCAGTTAGGGGGAGGACTGATCCGAACAACTTGTAATATAAATATTAATATTAAAATTAAGCAAATTATCCAAATGTTATATATATATATATATAATGTTAAAATAAAGTTTATTTGAATTAGGGATTTAAAAAGTTTGGTTCAAAAGACTAAGTATTTTGGATCGTGAATTTCGTATGGAGTAGGAAAGAGATAAGTGGAGGTAATTTATATTTTTATTTATACTTTTGTTTGAATAACATCAGGAAGATAAAATCTTACGAGTAAAACTGATAAAAATATTTGATTCAAGGATATATATTTAAAGTGAAGTGTTCTTAATTAAAGTATGCACTTTCAATTAATATAATTGGTTGTCCAAAGGAGTAAAATGAAGTAGTCTTACATTTTGAGAGTCTTCTAAGTCGAAATGTGTAATTATTTTCTTATATATATTAAATTTAAAGTTTATGAAATAAAGAATTTAGTTAATGTATTAGACAATTATTTTATAATTGTATGCATATTGTAGCTTTAGAATGAAAGGAAATGAACAAGAAAATGGAAAATGAATATTTAATGTCTTTAAAATGAGGTAATTTAAAGAAAATAAAATGAAAGGTAATATTTAAGTCATACAAGATTACCTCAGATAGTACTGACAGAGGATGCAATGTACTCGTGCTCGATAAAGAAAATGATAAAAATGTTTATTCAGGTATAATTTGAGGGTATCTTCGGGTGCAGTTTTTAGGGTGTCGTTGGATATAATTTTTAGGATGTTTTCAACATATTTTTTATTATATATTTGGGCATGAAGGTAATTATGTTATGATTTTAGAAAAGTTAAAAATGGTAAATATTTAAATTAGAATGTGAATGATAAATTTAAAGTTTTAATGAAATTAACTGTATTTTATTTGTCATTCATGCATAGTATAAAAATTTAATGTATATTAGATTATAATTACTCATTAAGTTATACTTATAGTTGTAATTAATATTTTCTTTTAGGAGAATGAAACTTTTAGGTTGATATGTCAACTCTGAAAGATTGTTTATCATAGGAGAATCATTGATGCTAGATACTATTTTTTATGATGATAATGTCTCTTATTGTTTCTTTCAGATGATGATTTATTGTTCGGTATTGCATTAAGATGTATGTGGATGTTATTGTTGGATGATTTAAATTGTTATTGCACTTTGTGGATTAGTGGTTTTTTTATATGTAGTGAAAGTTTTTGAAATTGTAGATAGTTAGATGTTAATAACGTTCGACCGCTGTAACCGTCTTTGTTAATTATAAGCACAGGGTTGAGTCGTGACAAAATGTGTTTTTTTTTTCTTTAGCCTGGTGTTAGATTGTTCATCTTAGGTCTAGTGAACTCGGGTCGTTCAACATCCCAAGGAAAATTGTTGAGGAGTTCGACCAGTCGAGGAGGCCAAGTTAGCAAAAAAACTAACTCGTTGAAGTGGTTCGCATTGCTAAGCATATTGATTTGCCAAGTAGGCCAAACTATTGAAGAGGCTGAGTATGTCAATTTTGTTGAAGGTGGGTGTTTAGAAAGGATACTCGGCGAAAGTAGAGGGGGTAAAGTTCTCGTGAAGGAATCATCAATGAGGACAATTTTCTTAGAGGAAGTCGCTAGGAAGGTTCTAAGAGGACTAGAGGAGACATTCAATGATGAGGTAGAGAAGGCATTTTATAAATGGGTTAACTGTTCGTCATATTTACACTTTTGATTGCGTGCAAGAAATTTAGTATTACACATAGAATCTGGTGACTTTCCAGAGGGCTTTCACTACATCCCCAAGCTCTGAAATCTTACTAAATTATCTCCTATGACAAAATCATATCAAGGTCATTGCCCCGAGCTTATCAACTAATATCAGAATAGATTAACTCTATACCATACCTTTCATAAGATTTAATTGTTTTCTAGTTGGCATTTATTATAACCCAAAGAAAGGCAAGCTCATCAACATACCTTCATGTGCAGGTCTTAATAGTCTCAACTGACTTCAGTTACAAAGGAATTGTGGTATATGTATTTTAATGCCCCTAAAAATAAAGTTCAGGTGTTAGATATGTAAATACAAAGGAATTGGGTGCTATGTATGTTAATTCCCCTAAAATAAAATAATACCTGGACCGAGAAGAATTCTAGTTCTTGTTGGTAAACAAGTTGGCCAACAAACATGCCGTTGCATAAACCTAATCTAACATATGACGATGTACCAAAAATATTCTTTGTTTTAAAAGTAAATTTTAATCTTATTCTGCCTGAATTTATTTTCAATTAATTTAAGTTGCAGTATCGTACTGCATTACCTCAACATTTCGATTATAAAAGTCTGTAACAGAATGGGATGATGACATGTGAAATGCAAAAATTATTAGTTTCAAAGCCCAGGTTGGAGCAGTTAATTGATTGTTTTGGTTTATTTATTTATTTTATTAATGTTTGGTGGGACTAGTCAGTAATGTTGAACGTATTTCATGTCTGATCAGGCTTCGTTTGGCCGCTTATATTTAGAAAATTTGTTTTGAAATTGATGATTTTGTTTTTAACCCATTTATTATAAGAATGAAATTGTCATATTTGAAGGAATTCGATGGTTTTGTGAAAGTTAAATATCATAATTTATAGTATATCAAATTATTAATAAATTTAATTTGGTTTTTTCAGCCAGTTTTTATTTATTTATTTCTTATATCAAATTATTAATAAATTTAATTTGGTTTTTTCTGCCAGTTTTTATTTTTATTTATTTCTTTCTTTATTTTTTAATATGAATATTTTTATTCTTTCATGACCAGATGGTCTCTTTGAGCAGAAATATTAAAGTCAGCCTTCTGTCACGGATAACAAGCCCCACATCGGCTAGATGTAAGGCCGAAAAACAGTAAGAGCTCTTTTTGGAGGTGACAAGTGGAATCAGAGCAGATTACTGACTGTCAAGTGTGTGGACTTTCCATGGTCCAGTGGGACCCTCAGTGGAGCCGATACGTGTCACGTGATTGGGTGGAGGAGAATGTCACGGATAAAAAGTCCCACATCGGCTAGGTGTAGGGCC
>NW_018164444.1:80141785-80163207 GCF_001263595.1 Phalaenopsis equestris
GGGAAAAAATGCATCTAATCTTTCATAACACATTTGACAGTGAACATAACAAATCAACTTTTTTTAATCAATTAATGAACCAAAATTTTCATGAAAAATATATATATTTATGAAATTAATGTTTAGGGTTTTTAATCAATTAAAGAATGCAATTTAATTGCAATGTAAATGTATTTAAAATATTTTGATTATGAAATTAATGTAAAGACCGGCAGCGGTGAGAGACGACGGACATCTTCAATCAACAAACCACAATGATCCGCCAGCATCGATGGAGCGGCTGGTGTCGACGATACACGCTTCTTACACAATATTTGAAAATCACCCGAAGCTAATAGATTTGAAGTAAATGAGTTATAAGTCACATGATGTATTCCAAATTTACCGAAAATGTATACTACTTTCCGTTGTCATTAAACCAAAAATCAAAATTTTAAAAACTCTGCATTTCATTTACGCTACACTAATTCAGTCAAACAAACAGTTCCTTTAATTTATTCAAATCAATTTGTTCTCCTTTAGCATAGAAAAGCAAAACAACACCTTCCAACATATATTGTCAAGCTTCAAACCATAATTGTTTAACTAAAACTGTCTTATACTGAACTCTTATCATAAGTTAAAACACTTTTCTTTCTCTAGACTTGATGAACCCATGATATATATATCATCATCATTCATTAAAGTTAGAAAATGGCCATCTTTTTTTTTTTTCTTTCCTAAGCAAGCATTGCATGCAAGAAAACATATATAGCTGCATCAGTTACAGAACTTACTACCTCTACCAGCTGAAGAACTCCATTACTCTGCAGCTTTATCATCAGAATCCTTCACTCCATTTGTTAATAGATCCGAACTCAGAGGATGGTCGTCTGACTTGTAATTCTGATCTTGAACTGGGATCAATCCAGATTTTGCAAGCTGAGAAACCTCTCTGGTTGACACAGAATTATAAAATTTAGATCCATTTTGGATGGCTACTGAACTATTATCAAAAGCATTGTCCACAGGTAAATTTGTTGTTGTTGTGGTGGTGGTTGTTGGTGTTGTTGTGTTGGCAAGTTTTTGCTCATTCTGTTGGAGAACTTCAGTTGAATGACTCCCATTTATAGATAAATCCGAATTTATGAGAGTAATATTTTCACCAAAAGAAGCATTAGAAACATTGCTGATAGTGCTGATAGGAGGAGCAACATAAACCAAAGTTTCATTGTTGTTGTTCATGCCAACATCAACTGTTCCATTGGCTGAAGACTCCAAGTCATTCCCTTTTGAATCTTCAATCTCCATCGAAGAATCATGAGCGACAGCGCTCGAAGCATCATCTCTCTTATAATTCTCTTCTCTGGCCTCCTGGGCACTGCCCTCCTCCTCCTGGAGATCAAAATCATCCTCATCTACCTGGCCATCCTTCTCTTCTTCGCTAAAGAATTCATCTTCATCCTTAGTGTCTTCCTGTTTCATGTCCTGATCCTGATCTTGATCCTGCTCCTGCTCCCCTCCTTCGTCCTCCTCATTGCCGTCCTCCTTGACATGATTATCGCTTGTCAAATCCTTTTCTTTGAGAAGTGGAAGGCTCTTCCTGCCCAAATCAAAGAGGTGAGGCTGCTTTGAGACCTCCATTGAGGCAATCTGCGAGATCTTATCTTCAAAAGCTTTCTTCTTGTCATGAGAATGCTTGACCTGGTAAAGCAACCAGGTGCAGATAGCCAGTAACAGGCAAATCTGCAGAACAAGCTTCACTCTAAATCCCCCTTTTGACCTCTGATTTCTACTAGCAGATAGCCTCATCATTAACAGAAGAGCATTAATCCAGCACAGAAGCCACAAAACCTTCCCTTTCAGCAAAATCCACAAATTATCTGCTTCAAACAAATACAAGGAAGAATCTCAATCGCTTCTGTGCAAGAACAAGAGTACAACCACTCCAAATAAACGAATATACTCAAAAGAAAGCTAAGAAGGCCACCAAAATGTTTTTTTTTTTTACTCTAATAAGAGAAGATCAAAAAACCGCAGAACAGAAACCCTAAACAATCGTCACCAGCTAAAAAAAAATCCTTTTTTTTCTCCTTCTGAAGCAGACTCAGAGATCAGATCTCAAACAAAAACACATAGAAAACACAGTAAAGGAAGCGTCTTTTTTCGTAAATCTTCGATATTTAAGATATCTACGAAGAGGAGAACAGGGGATACATGCCTGGAGCGCTTCTCGAGTGTGGCGACTGGGAAGAAGACGATGAGAAAGAGGGGTTAGGAGTTGGGGAGCTGAGAGTTAATGGCCGGAGACTTTATATTGAACAGGATTTCTGGAATATAGAGTATGCTTTATTGTCCCTCCCCCCCCTCCTTCCCAAGTAATAATGATATCTTTCGCTCCTCCTCCTTTTGGCCTTTTAATTCTGAGTCTCTTTCTGTATCACTTTTCTCTCGTGCTGTTGCGCTCCAGACAGCAAATTGCTTGCTTTGGCTTCACTTGCGAGAATTGCATCTAAACACTCAACTCTTAGAAAAATGATTTCTTGTAGCCTTTGTATGTATATTGATTTCATGTATAATAGTATTGTATACTATTACAATACTATTATATTATACATATTCTCTTGCATTCATTCTCATGCATTTAGATGTCTAACACCTAAACTTCAATATTTGAGAGAGGAAAGTTTAATTTACATGAATGAGTATATACAATATTTATTGATACATAAGGATATAAAAAAGAAAGGTGTGTAGAGATTGTATTAATTCCTGAAATGAATGACAATATAATAGAAAGGGATATAAATGAAGAAATATAAAATAAAGTTATAAACTTTATTTTTTTCCTTTAATGTGCCTCCCTAAAGATAGAGACTTAGAGAGAATACCAATTGATGCGTGCTAGAAAATTCGCGGCGGTAGAGTAATGGATTATTGTCTTAGCGATGCGCGAGGATTCAACACACACTCAGATGAAAATAAATCAAGCTGTGATAACATCAGAAGTTTTTACGTGAAAAAACCGTAAAGGGGAAAAACAACGGGGTTTGGCCCAGTTGTGAAAATCTACTATAAGTTGATAATTAAAAATGTCCATTGTCCCACAGGCGGGAAATTGTTACTAGTTTTCCAAATTACAACGTCGACTGACGACGTCTAGTCAGCGGTGGTTGATGGAGGTCGACGGTGATTGACGGTAGTTTACGACAATCAATGACGGTCGGCAGTGGCCGGTGGTGGTGGTCGATGGTCAATGGTGGTCGACGGCGATCGACGATGGCGAAGATGTTCTTGGATTTGAGCTCATTCTCAAAGCCTCAAGTTCTCTCTTAAGTTTTCTCCTTTTCATGTGAGATGTGAGACTCTATTTATAATATTTTGAGTGCAATTAATGCAGCAATATAAACCATTTTAATCGGACAGTCCCGAAAGCTTCCTTTGATCAGATGACGTTTGATGGACATTTGAGTGCCTTAACGATGTCAGAATTGAGCAATTTTGGGCTCGTTGGATTTGTCTTGTTGAGACGCTCGATTCGACAATGAACTCGCTAGATTCGACATCCGTTTGACCTTTCAAATGCCTCTGGAAATCCTCCAATAGTGGTTTAATGATTTGATCCGGGCTTGATTTGACTCGAATTTGACTGATATTCATGTCATTAGGTCCGTCTCATCGAGCCAATCTGTTTGACTATAAGTTTGCTATCTGTTTGTCTATAAGTTTGCTGAAATCAGAGCTCCAGATGACTCTTAATCGAAATTTGAATGTTTCTTGTTTAAAAAATTACACCGAGATTCATGCTGGGTGATGAAAATTTGTTGGTGACGTATCAGTTGCCCCCATATTTTCGGTCGAGAATATTTTTTTTCGTCCGAAAATATTAAGAAGTAAATGAATAAATAGTTTATTATTATTTGTATTTTTGTAAGGCATAAAGAATAAATAGTTTATCACTATTTGTATGCATATAAGATTGTTATTTATCCTTCACATGTAAGCAAATTGAGACTAGCTCAGTTGGTATGTGGTTTTTGCCGTTTGCACGTGGCGTGTGATCAAACCCACCAAAAACATCTATATTTATACATATATTTTGCTTGGTCTGTAAACCGGGCTGAGACCTGAAAGTCAATGAATCCCGCCGGTCCGAGCCAAATCCGAAGGAGCTGCGGGAGCTGAAGGGCGAAGCGGGATTCATTGAGCCGAATGCTACGGGAGCTGAAACATTAAAAAATGAATGGTGGGCCAGCTGATGCACTAAATAACAGGATTTAAATAAAAATAGATATTTCAATGTGTGTGTTTATATATATATTAAATCACAGAATGTGGAGAATTTTTTTATTAATTTACTGATATTTTAATTTTAATTAATTTCATTCATAAAGACATAATATAAAATGTCAAAAAGCTAAAGGAATATGAAATGAAAAGTTTTTTTTTATATAAATTAACTATTTTTTTTATGACTCTAATTAATTTTATCATGAATATGAGAGATTTTTTCAGCCTATAAATAGGTAAATGAGAGGAGAAAAATGGTAGAGTCCCCGTCCCTGCCTTGAAGTTGATTCGGGATTTCCCAAAAGAAGAAAGTTGTCCCCGTCCTGTGTAGCAAACAAGCAAGGGGATATTCTTTTTTGTTACGGCGAAGAGTTGTGGCGAAGTGTTGCGACGAAGCGTTGCGGCTAAATGTTACGGTGAAGTGTTGCGGCGAAGAGTTGCAGAAAGTTGTGGTGGAGCGTCACATATTACGGAGGAGATTCTCGTGCTGCTCTGGCAAGTTCTGAAAATAATGAAGAAATGATGTAGTTTTCTCGCCTCTCCATGAGGGGGGAATTTTTATGCTTATGTGGTGGCGATATTTGGATACCCCTTAACGATTATCAGAAATACTGGAATTTTAGGAAGACGATGCCGATTCTAATTGAAGATGAACTGATTTGTTGTAGCCCTTGTATATGTATATGTTGGTATTTGTAGTGTTTTTTATCATCTGATGTGACAATTGTAGATGATAACAATGTATTTTTTTTTCGCTTTTACGGTTGTTATGGCTTCTTAATTGTGAAAAGTTCTTTTGAGACTCGTAGTCTTCTGAGGAATTTTTATGCACTTGTGTCTTCTGAGGCTTGTAGCCTTCTGAGGTTTTTGATGTACATGTGCCTTCTGAGGTGTGTAGCCTTCTGAGGTCTTTGAGTACACCTGTGCCTTCTGAGGCTTGTAGCCTTCTGAGGTCTTTGAGTTGAGACCCTGTCAATCACTTGCTCCCATGGAGTCTTTCTAGTGAGGATCCTGTCCACAACTAGCTTCCGATCGAGACTTGTCTCTTGGGATCGTCTTCCAGGTGTATGGAAGCTTCTCGTTGAGTCTTGCCTCTTGGGCTTGATTTTTAGGAGTGTCATATCTTCCCGTCGAGCATTGTCTCTTGGGCTCGACTTTTAGGGGTATGGTAGCTTGTCATCCTTAAAAGGGCTTTCTACACAAAAATCTTTCGTGAAAAAAGTAAGAAAATTTCATTGAAATGATATTTTAAAGCAACATAAAAATTTTGCTAAAATAAAATTAAAAGTTTATAAGCTAGTCTTTTACTCAGATAATATGAGTTGGAGTTATACTTCTCATTCGATAATTCCAACAGTTCTCTTTTGGTTCCTCTCACATTGTTCTTGTAAGTAGCGACCTAGGTGAACTTGGTGTATTAGACGTTCAATTTTTTTCTTTAATTGGAAACATTTTTTTGTTAAATGTCCATTTGCACGGTAGAAATGACAATATTGAGACTGGTCTCCACCATCTGGATTTCTTCACGGCTTTGGCCACTTGACAGTCTCTTCATCCTTGATTGCCATTAAGATATTAACAAGTAACGTGTTGAGTGACATGTATTCTTTTTATGATTGTTGCTCACGATTCCCTTGTGCCCTAAACTTTTTTCGTTGTAAGATTTGATTGGTATCCCCAACGTTATTCTTGCGCTTGCCCCGCCCCCCAATCGCTCAAATTGTTCCTTGTGAGCAATGATGGCCTCATATGCAGTTATTTTTTTCTCAACACGGTGAACAAAGTCAGCATAAGAATGAACCGTCTCCCGCATCAACGACGAGTAGAAAGGTCCTGGGCGGAGCCCCCCAAGGAAGAATTCTCTTAGTAAATCTGGATCTACTCACGGGATCTGCCACGCTTCGGTAGAAAACCTGCGGAAGTAATCTTTGAAGAATTCCTGAGAGATGGGATGAATCCTTGATGATCCGTCAGTTTGCTACGAACTCTTCCACAAACAGTCCGATAAACTCATTAAAGGTGTTTATAGTGCCCCCCGGCAGAAAGTAGAATCAAGTTCGAGCTTGTCCTTTAATAGTATCCAGAAACACTTGACACATAAGCGCATCAGAGGCACGTTGAATGCGCATGATAGTTCGATAATGATCAATATGCTCGTAAGGGTCGGTTATCCGTAAGGGTCGTCAATATGCTCGTAAGGGTCGGTTATCCCTTCATATGTATCGATGCTCGGAAGCTTAAAGCCTGTTAGGATGGGGTGTTGGAGGACTGCATCTACTAAGGGAGAAGATTCATGGATGTTACGGTGAGCATAGAAGCAATCCTTTTTCTTTAAGGGGAACTCTTCCTTGACGAGGCGTCATAGTTCATTACGAATAAAATTATCTAGAATGGCAGGAAGATGTGGCGATGTCGGGTGAGCTGCACGAGATGGATGAGTGGAACTTGTTGTATCTAGGAGTTCAGCATCACGACCTGACAGGAGATGTGTTCCTTCTTGAGGAGGCGAGTCGACATGAGTTCCTCCGAGCGGTATGTTTCTCGTACGTCACGAAGTTAATGGTGAACAAATTTCATCCAATGGTGTAGGCAGCTGCTGTTGAGCCCCGTGTATGAGCTGTAGGATCTCTAGTTGAGACTCCTCTATTCTACACATTCAATCTTCTATTGAAGGACCCGAAACACTTTCATTGGTGGGATAGCGTCTTCTAGGGCTGGAAGATGAAGAAGCATGCCACCATTGGCTTCGTGACTGCTCCCTAGAACGGTGGGTGTTAGAGCAGGATGGTCCATTGTCACAAACATTATGTCTGGTGGCCATGTAGTAGACTGCGTAAGCACTTTAATTATGGGATTGAAACTTTCCCACAGACGGCGCCAAACTGATGCGTGCTAGAAAATTCGCGGCGGTAGAGTAATGGATTATCGTCTTCGCGTTGTGCGAGAATTCTAAACACACTCAGATGAAAATGAATCAAGCTGTGATAACACCAAAAATTTTTACGTGGAAAACTCGTAAAGAGGAAAAACCACGGGGCCTGGTCAAGTTGTAAAAATTCATTATAAGTAAAATCCACTCTAAGTTGATGATTACAGGTGCCCCTTGTCCCACAGGCGGGAAATGATTATGGGAAGGGTTATTAGCTTTCCAAATTACAACTTTGACTGACGACGTCCAGTCAACGATGATTGACTGAGGTCGGCGGTGATCGACGGTAGTTGACTACAATTGATGACGGTCGATGGACTTGAGCTCCCTCTCAAAGCCTCAAGTTCCCTCTTAAGCCTTCTCCTTTTCATGTGAGGGTGAGACTCTATTTATAGTGTTTTGAGTGCAATTAATGCAGGAGTATGAGCCATTTTTATCAGACGGTCCAGAGAGCTTTCTTTGATCGGATGACGTTTGATGAACATTTGAGTGCCTTAACGATGTCGGAATTGAGCAATCTTGGGCTCGTTGGATTCGTCTTATCGAGACTCTCTATTCGACAATGAACTCGTTAGATTCGACATCCGTTTGACTTTTCAAATGCCTCCAGAAATTCTCTAATTGTGGGTTAATTATTTGATCTGGGCTTGATTTGAATCGGATTGGACTGACTTTCATATCATTAGGTCCGTCTCATCGAGCCGATCAGTTTGACTATAAGTTTACTGAAATTGAAGCTCCGGATGACTCACAGTCGAAGTTTGAATGTTTCTTGTTTTAAAAATTGCACCGAGATTCGTGCAGGCTGATGAAACGTATCACCAATGTTGACGCAAAGTTGAATAAGGTGATGAAGAGAGAGAGAGAGAGAGAGAGAGAGAGAGATTTGGTTGAGTTCTTCTGCGAGTTGATCATCAAAATAAACATAAGAGATATGAATGTCTCCATTTTAGAATTTTTTTCCCAAATAAAATGGTAATCCATAAAAATATTCTTCATTTGGATGTGAAAATCCGGATTGGCGAATAAGTAGATGTTGTCGCAAAGAGTAGTTAGTGTAGCACACAAATGAATATGTGATTCACGAAGAAGTGATTGAAATCTATGAGTCCATCAATATTTATTTATTTGTTTATATTTACTTTTTCACTCTTTTAAGTAATTAAATGATCTATCTCAATTTTACTTTGTACATGAATTTTTTTTTTATTTATTTTATATGTACAAATATTTTAAAAGTATGTATGCTCGTTAGGAGTGGGCACTTTTAAACCTCATAAGTTTGAGGAGGGAGGTGCCAAATTTAATTATGCTTGGATTCTACTTCATTATGAATATTAAAATAGATTTCTTAAAATGAGGAGAATTGACTTTAATAACTTCAAATATTTGTAATACATCATGATAAATAAATATACATACATACATATATATATATGTTGTTGAATTCAGATTTGTAGGGTCAGGTCCAAGGAATAAAGCTTAGGTACATTAGAGATAAGGGGGAGAGAGAGAGAGAGAGAGAGAGATCAAGAGAGAGATTTTCCTTGTTGGGGCGAAGAGGGGGTGTCTGTGGCTCTTAGACACATTTTTATTTCTTTAAATTCTTGTGTTACAAGAAAGAAGAAGGGGAGAGTTCTTTCTACCCGAGAGGTTAAGAGAGAAAAGCATAAAAAAAAATCCCTAATTAATGTCTTGGTTCCCAATTTATAGATGATAAAAAGTGATAATACAATATTCATGATTACCCTTGCTTTAGGAGAGTAGTACAAGTTATTCTCGTCTTTTTATATGGGTTGGTTGTTAGATTATCTCAAGATCCGTGTAGACCATGTGTATGTGTTTATTACATATCTAACACCTAAATCTTAATTTTTACATATGTCAACATATCTATGCATTAAAAGGTGTAATTTAATTTTTAAAACATTAAATAATCATATTTTTTATGTGATTTGAAATTTTTGGGATGTATAAAAAAATTAAAAAGAAAACAAAGTTTAAGCGTTAGATATCTAAATATATAGGAATTGGGTGGAATTTATGTAAATGTCTCGTAGAGAGGGGTGAGCCAAAGAGGGCAAATAAAAGATCCAATTTTAGAATGATTATTGCGTGCGGACACCGAACGTAAATTTGCGTGTCGTGTCCGATCAAGATCATTGAAATACATCTTTTAGCTTTTTTTATTGTTAGAGTGGGGCCCACTCTAATTTTTTGAAGGTCCTGACTCAATAAATATTCTAATTTTACGCCCTTATCATTCTTGGATTTACAAGCGATGTCTTCGATACTGATTATGAGTCTGAAATATATATATTGCAAAAAGTCTTCTTCTTCTTTATTTTATTTTATTTTATTTTTGATACGCCAACAACAAATTTCCATCAACCATCGCGAATCTCAGTGTAATTTTTTGATCAAAAAACATTCAAACTTCAATTAAGAGTTATAATGACCAAATCTTAAAATAAATTCAATAAATTTAAAATTAATTTTCAATAATTTATTATATCAGAATATGTTGGATAAAATATTTTTTTAACCTATTCCAATCCAAAAAAAAAAGGAAAATCATTTAAAAATTATGATTGATATGGTATGCTTTGCTCTAATCCTTGACCACCTTCTCAATTAAAAAATTCGTTTGCTTGGATAAGTTCAAAGGCATAGGAAATAAAATTAGAAAAATTTACATACATACCACTCAATTCCTATGTATTTACATATCTAACACCTAAATTTTAATTTTTACAGAATACATATCACCATGCATGAAAAGTTTAAATATTAAAAGTTAAAATTATGGTAATTTTTATGTGATATGAAATTTTGGGTGTAATAGATATAAAAAGTGAAGATTAGGTGACAGATGTGTAAATACATAGAAATTAGTGGCATGTATGTAAATGTCTCAAAAGTTATTTATAAAATAAGGGGCATTTAAATACATAGCAAGCAGTTCTTCTTTATTTACATATCTCACATTCAAATTTTCATACTTACCCGCATATGATATCACTCATTTCTTTTAATGCAAAGGTATAGTGGCATGCATGTAAATATCAAAGTTTTGATGTGAGATATGTAAATACATAAGAATTCAGTGTTATATATGTAAATTTTCCATCAAATAATTATTAGTTAAAGTTTTATACTGTAAAATGATAATTAAATTTATTTCTGATTAATTAATTTATCTTACACATTTTTTTTTTCATTTATCAATGTATATAAATTTATATCAGAAATTATTTGCATTTATTTTATTTTATTTTCATATAAACCTACAATTGGAACTGATGTAAATAATTAGGCTCATATTATACTCCCCACTTGTTTTTCGTAAAATAAAAAATAAGCAAAATTAACTTTATATTGGATGCAAAAAATTCAAAATAAGTTAAATGGTGTTTTTTTTTTTCCCTGTGATATGAAAGATTTGAATGATATAAATGTTAAAAAGTAGATTTTAGGTGTTAGATGTGTAAATAAATAGGAATTGGAGGGTGTGTGTGTAAGAGCTCGTTTGGGGCAGCTTCGGGGGCGTTTTTTTAAAACGCCGCAGTACCGTTTGTATCGCGTGTTTTGCCTGCTTATCTGAATACGCGGTTCCTTTTTTACACTAAACGCAAACCGCGGGTCGAAACTAACAGTCGACCAGCGGGCCACGTTTCAAGATAAATTGTTTATCAAGAAACGCAAAAGGTAATGGTGTGTTAAAGAAGATAACGCGAATGATTATTCTTCTCTCTCTCTCTCTCTCACTCACTCACTCAACCTCTCTCACTCACTCTCAAGAGTATTTTTTATGTAAATATTATATATTTTGTTGAAATAAAAAAAGCTATATCAAAATATGAAATAAAAAAAGCTGTATCAAAATAAATATGATATAAATTCGTTAAAAATAGTTTTTTTTCTCAAATTTAAATTCATTCATACAAATATAAACCTTCTGTGGGCCTAATTTTTCTATGGGCTTAGTTTGTTTATGGGGCTAATTTGAAAACAATTAGGTATTAGGACTGATAAAAATCTTTTTTTTTTTTTTTGGCTTAAATTTTAACTTTAAAACCCATATGAACATATACAAAATATTGGTGTTAGATGTGTAAATAAATAGGAATTGGAGGGTATGTGTGTAAGGGCCCTGTTTGGGAGACTTCTAAGTGGGGGGGCGTTTTTGAAAACGTTGCGGTACCGTTTATATCGCCCGTTATGCCCGCTTATCTGATTACGAGGTTCTGTTTTTACACTGGTTTCGACTTGCAGGCCGCATTTCAAGTTAAATTCTTTATTATGAAACGCAAAAGCTACCTAAACGCACCCTAAATGTCACATAAATTAAAATCAATTTGAGCCACTTGCATTAGCTATATTTCATATTGTTGTGTTAAAGAAGATAATGTGAATGATTATTCCTCTCTCTCTCTCTCTCTCTCTCTCTCACTCACTCTCAAGAGTATTTTTTATGTAAATATTATATATTTTGTTGAAATAAAAAAAGCTATATCAAAATAAATATGATATAAATTCGTTAAAAATAGTTTTTTTTTCTCAAATTTAAATTCATTCATACAAATATAAACCTTCTGTGGGCCTAATTTTTCTATGGGCCTAGTTTGTTTATGGGACTAATTTGAAAACAATTAGACATTTGGACTCATAAAAATCTTTTTTTTGGCTTAAATTTTAACTTTAAACCCATATTAACATATACAAAATATAATATAAATAAAACGTTTATTTTGGTTTTAACCTTTACTAGGATGAAATTGTAATAAGATATTTTTTTATAAAGATGTAGGGGTTGGCAGAACCTTTTTCAACAATAGAGTTTTTAAATACAATATTTTTACAAAATATTGATTTTTTTTTTTCATACATCTTGATGTGTGCTAGAAAATTGTCAAATGGAAAGGGCAATGAAGTATTTTCTTAGCGTTACATAAGAATTCAACACGCACTTAAATAAAAGAAAACAATCAGTAGTGACATTGAGAGTTTTTATATGGAAAACCCGTAAAAGAAAAATCCACGGTAACTGACCCAATTATAAAAATTTACTATAAGTTAATGATTACAGAGTCTAATTGTCATACAAACAAGAAATGATTACAAAGTTTTCTGAATTACAATGTCGACGTTCAAATGAACTTATTTTAAGAAGCGGCGATCGGTGGAGACGGTAAGCGGTGGTCAACGGGGGTCGGTGATGATCGATGGTGGTCAGAGGTGATCAATGACGGTCGGTGGTGATCAAAGGTGGTAGAAGTGATGTTTGACTTCAGTTTACTCTCAAAGCTTCAATTTCTTTCTTAAATCTCAAACTATTCTCTCCCCATCATGGGAGAGATATGACTTTATTTATAGAGTTCTAGGTGTATTAAATGCAACGATAAAAATTACTTTGATCGATAGTTCAAAGGGTTTCTCTCAATCGGAAGTCATTTGATGAACATTTGAGTGTTTTAATGGTTTTAAAATTAAGTGTTATTGGGCTAGTTGGATTCTTTTTGTCAAGACACTCGATTTGACTATAAATTCATCAGAATCAACATTCTTTTGATCTTCCAAATATGTCTAGAAAATATTCAAAAATGACTTAATGATTTGAACTGGGCTTAATTTAGTTTGGAATAAACCAATTTTGATAATATTATGTTCTTATTGTCGAGCTGGTCAATTTATCTGTAAATTGCATTTAAGATTATTGAAGGGAAGAAATTTCAAATTCCTCAAAATGAGGGATTCTTTTAAATTTTGGAAAAAAAAAACTATATTTATTTTTATTGAACCAAAAGATAAAAAATACAAACTCCCTTGTAAATTTCAAATGCAAATTTTTAATTCCCATGTCAAAGGAAAAAAAGAAAAAAAAAAACCAATTCAAATTACACTTGCACCCAAACAGCACCCAAAATTGCCTGTACATTTGTCACAACCAGAAAACTCCATCTCACTATGCACAGAAAAAAAAAGAGGCACCCAATCTGACACCCAAATCACGAGAACCCACCATCAAGCTCCCCCCCGGCGACCTGCGCTTGCAGCTCCTTCCGAAGCTTATCTGAGAAAGGCTGACAAGCATCAATGCTCAGATCAATGGCTGCCGCAAGAGCAACAAACGCAGCCGCATCCTCTGTGCATCCCACATGCTGAACCCCAACCTCCACCACCGGCCGGCTCTCCAGCCTCCCTTCACCGCCCACCGTCGACGACATCACAAACCCAAGATAACCCAACTCTCCGCTTCCTCTCGGGCTTCCACCGCTACCGGTGAGGTCTATGCTGAAGCGACCTCCCTTGTAGCTGTTAATGGCGGACTCGGCGAGAATAACGCCGTCGGGAAGGAGCTCGAAGCGGTACCCAAGAGCTTCGTTGCCGCGCTCGCGCCAGGCCTCGAGACGGCCCCATGGCTTCCATGTGAGATCTTCGGGGCAGAGAATGAGCCACGCCCCGGGATTGCTCCGGCTAACGCGGTCCGTGTTGGGAGAGGCAACGAAAGGGGTTACCATTGATGCCATAGCCACTGGTGAGCCGGAGAGATCGTGGACAGTTACGGACCATCCTTTCCTCTCTTTTCCCGGTTTTTCACTCTCCGATCCGAACATCTTCAGCCACCTCTTTCGGTTTCCAATCTCGGTGGAAAACGATCTGAATCAAAAGAGGGAAGAACCAAATCCGAATTAGCAAAGCCAGCTCTACTAATCAACACTTTGTTGTGAAACAGATTAGATGGATTGGTACCTGGATCTGAAGCTCCGATCGGAGCTTGTGTTGCGGCAAGAGAATCTGCAGGTAAAGACCGGCTGACGAAGAGTACCCTGAATCTGAAAAACCTGGGGACTGCACTCCGGCTCGCCCCCAAACTCGAAAACAAACCTCGGATCAGGCTCCGATTTCACAACAAGATGTAGCTGCGCGAGCGCCCCTTTGCTGGATTTCCCAACTCCGATCCATCCAGAATAGAACACGACAGGTCTGTCATCCGCCTTGAGCTCAATCGGAATCTTCACTTTCCCTAGCAGACGACCGGAGCTCACCCCACAGGTGGATCCGCGTCTGCCCGTATAGATTGCTACCTTCAGCTTCGACTTGGAACCCTGCCGCTCGATCTCATCCCCGCTGAGGTGGAATGCGGCGGCGATCCCGGAATCAGGTGATGAATCTTGGAGAGGTAATGGGGCGATCTGATGGGAGTGATTTTGAAGGGTGATTTTGCAGAAGCATGGGGTGGAGGAGGGGTGAACGCCGGAGCCGGCGGGGCGGGAGGCGACTGGGAGCTTGAGAGCGAGGTTGCCGACGAGGACCCGAACGAAGGAGCAAGGGTCCATTGGCTGGCTGGATGAGGAGGAAAGAGACGGAGGGTTGGGGGATTCAGGTGGGTTGGGCTTGAGAGCTTTTATAGGGGGCGAAGAATGCACAGGCTGGCGGAGAAAATGAGCTGGAAAATAACGGTTCCCAGGTTGTGCACTGCCATACTCTTAACCTTCAGCTGTCTCCCTCTACAGCAGATATTAGGTGAGGAGCGAACTCCACTACAATTAGGGCTGTAAATCAAATAGTTAAGATTAACATAATTAAATTTGTTCATTTATGTTCACCAATAAATTTATTTATTATTCCATAAATAAATTATTAAATACTCTTTATTAAGCTCAATAATAATTCATATTATATATGATATATTATTTAAATAAAAAATAATGACTTATAATTTATTAGTTATAGATTTAATGGTAATATGGTATTGTACCAATATTATGATTTATATTCTTTTATTAATAATATGATTATGTAAATGATCATTTCTATAAATTTTTTTGTTATATGAAAGCTCGACACAAGTTCAAGTCTAACATGAATAAGTTATAATTATACCAAGTCAAGTCCAAACTATAATATACTCAGCTTGACTCGGCTCAATTACAACCCTAAGTATATTCATGAGTACACTGATGCATACAATTGAGTATACTCATGAATATAACTGTGTACAACATAATTATAGTAGAGTCCAACTTTGCACCAAATATTTTTCTCCCTCTATTCTTTTTTGTATTTCATATAGTGACATACAGTAGTAACTACCACCAACTAATCTAAAATCAAATAAATAATAATAATGTAAATATTTGAGTGTTTTAATGATGTTGTAATTGAATGATTTTGAGCTCGTTTGATTTTCTCGTTGAGATGCTCAGTCTGACTATCAACTTGACAGATTTGAAATGCATTTGATTTTTCAAATAGGCACAGAATGCTCATCTGAAATGATATTCAAAATCATTGAGAATAAAATATCAAGACTTCAAGTATCGCAGATTGAATTAAATGAATATAAAATTATTATATCTCAAAATTTTTAGAAAGAAAATATTTGGATTAAGAAGTTGATATTTTGTCGAATTTTAATATTTGGCTTAGTCGTTATCTTGAGAGTGAAAATAATTGATTAATTTATTAATTTATATAAATATTTTTTAATATTTAATTTCCTTGCTGGATAATGATCAATCGTTAGCTGCAAGCCATTGACACCCCCCTCACGCCAATCTAATAACTTTTTATAAGGGGCATTTACATTTATACCACCCAATTTTTATATATTAATATATCCAATTTCTAAAATTTAATTTTTATATTGATGCCACCTAAATCTTTCACATTACATGTTTGTAGTTAGGTTATGACATATAAGCGATGATGGAACGATAATAGTCTAATAATGATGACGGTTAGGAGACGACTATCAGATGATGATAGATGAGGGATTGTTATTGAACGACAATAAAGAATGATTATTTAATTTCAATTGAATCTCTAATATTTTCGACCATATTGCAATTACTCTATTTGCACTCGTGGGGACTCATGCTAGATCACTTTTGGTGTAGTGGAATTCACCTTTGCTCGGGTATGCGTCTTGGTCGGTTTGGTTGCAGGCGTGATCCGCCGATTGCATCTCTCGCACCAATGTATTAGTTGATTCTGATCAAGTCGCTCGTTGGATAGTAGAATGTCTTAATTGTCTGACCGTCATCGGGGCCATCGGATTCATTTTGTGTGTTATATATATATATATATATATATATGATGACATAATAATAAATTACGGTGACATGGCCACCCAAACTTTTATTTTCTTCTGGCTCTAAAATTATTTTATATATATGCCGAGAAAATCAATCCCATAAAGTAGCATAAACCAAAGTTCGAATAGGTCTAAACAGATCGAGAATTCTTCCTTTTATTTTATTGGTCCATTTACATACATAACCACACACTATTTATGTCACTACATAGCTAACCCCTAAACATTTATAATTACAACCATACCACTCCAATAGTTCTAATGCCAGAGTAAAAGTGTTATAAAGTATAAAACATCAAACTTTGACTAGTAGATATGTAAATACGTAAAATTTATTTGGTATTCGTGTAAATTTTCCTATTTATTCTTAGCCTAATTAATATTTAGGGTAATAAAGACACAAGCTGCCTGTAAAGTGTTTTTCTCATTTAATTAAAATCCAGTTGCCATCTTATAGATAAAGATAAAAATAAAATAAATATTTTGGATCCATATATTTTTCATTTTGATAAATTCCTGCTAATAAATAAATTAAATTTAGAAACAAAAATGTTCAATTTTTTTTATTGGTGCAAACATAAAAAGGAAGAAAATGCAATTTATTATATTGTATTAATTTGGATTTGATCAAGCAATAATTTTAAGATTGCAGGACGCATAAAGTCGTACTAATTTTAAAACGGGCCAAATACGAACAACTTTTTATTCGCTCATGTTCGGCTCATTCTAACTAAAAATAATATGCCAAATACGAACAACTTTTTATTCGCTCATGTTCGACTCATTCTAGCTAAAAATAATATAATCATATAATTATTTTATAATAATATATTATATATATTCTTATTTAAGTTTAAATTATAACAACTTGGGTCTTAATGTAGTTGTGTGACTTCTTTTGCATAGATTTGATCTCATTTCGAATCCAACATTATGCATCTAATTTTTTTTCAAATAATTTTAACAAGTCAATTTCTAGCTGAACACACACATGAATATTTGAATCGAGCCAAACACAAACACACTGTTCAAGAGCTCATTATAAACACAAGCAGATTTCAAACTTGAGCAATTTCGAATGTGTCGAACACAAGCCCAGCTTGAGCTCGCTCAAGCTCGGCTTGTTTATAGCCCTACTAAGTACTTCAATTTTGCTCTTTTATTGTTGTGTTTAAGGTCTGATAATAACTTTAAATAATTTTTTTTCGAATTACTTTTAAATTTTGTGCCTTGTGTAAAATTATAACTCTTTTATTCTAGTTGTGAGAAAATGATGTATCCTTGTAATTACACACTTTTAGTATATTACTTAAATTGTCTTATACCTTGTAATTTTCTTTCTTTTTTGATTTTTTAATGTAAAAAAGCTAATGTATTCTCCCACTATTTTTCGACTATCTATTTGTACGTTAAATTTCCGTACAACACTAATACAATAATTTATCATATATCGTCAAAAATTTAGGGCACACGACAATAAATTTGAATTCACTGTCAGGTGTCGACCGACAACTTACATAATTAAACTTAAAATATTAAAATTATGACGATAAATATGACACTAAATAGGACACAGCGGAGAAAAATGATTCATGTACCCGACCCTGCTTGGTAGGATAAAATTTTTGTTGTGGTACAAGTTATATATGACGTGTCATATTATTTTCTATTAGTGGCACCAAAACAATTTTTAAACCAAAAAGTAAATAAATAAAATGTTAAAAATAAGAATTTAATTTCTGCAATTTCAAAATAGTAAATGAAAATATAAGTATTAAAAATTAATCTTAGATAGTAAAAGGAAGAAATATGAAAAAAATTTAGATGATATATTTGCAATTAAATAAATTAAATATATATATATGAATTAAAAATAATAGAAAAGCGGCAATTCATGCAAATATCTATTTTACTTTTAAAAAATTTAAAAATTGATATTTTTATGTGATATGAAATATTTAAGATGATATATTTGCAATTAAATAAATTGTGATTTATTAAAGATCTGCGATGCAATTATATTTTATAAGATATTACAGATTGATTACTTTTATTAGCATTCAATCCTTTTTAACAATCATAATATATTTCATAATTAATAATATGTATATGTGTGACTCATGCATTCATCCGATATTATTCAGCGCTGAAATTTGTAATATTTAATAATTACAGGCAGTTTGGGGGAAAAAAATCCTCCATTAAATTGACTTTGGATTCCGGATGCAATCTAGCTGGCACAATCTGTAATTCTTTGGAGCAACGCATCTTGCCACCGCCGTACGCAGCCACACAGCGTACGTGGGCCAGTCTAATAAGCCCAGCCTTTAGGGGCATATATATTTATATATAACATGCCGCTCGTTTTCAAGTCAGTTTGATATAACATCCGTTTGTGCAATTCTCATCTGGTCTGAGATTCGAATCCCGGCTCTAATTACTATTGCTTTAAGACGGAGGTACTCGAATATTTAAGTGCATGAGTCTCCCCCGAACCTAATGATGGTTGAGCCAATAGGATGAGTTGGGGTTCTATCACAATTCATACCAATAACCTCATAGACACCGGCAAATTCATTTACAATTTTATATATATATATATATATATATATATATTTGTCTTAATATTTATCGTTAGTCAAATAGCCAATAAATTCTAAGTTCATGAAAGATCACTCCTTTATACAGACCATAATAAAGCACACAAATGTTTGACGTTGGAATGAACAAATTGAAGCATGAAGAGGTTCATATTTTCTAACTAAACATCATTTCATATAGTGTTCAATGCCCCCGTTGGCTAAACTTAACGTTAACTTGACGGCTCTTCATAATATTAATATTTTATTCTTTACCATTTGAATTATATGACACTAGGCACTATTTATAAAAGTAACTTTTATTCTAAAGAATAAATCTAACCACAAATTTAAGGAACTATGAAAGTTATCCTAAATAATATTATACTTTAACCACTAGTGATTAACTTAATAGATAACTAAGGATAAACTAACATAAAATGTAACAAAAATCATGAAAAAAACATAGCAAAAGATACAATGATTGGCATGCAACATTCCATTGATTTCCTTGAGCTAAGAGGAACTCTATTCTAGACACTTGTGGTGTTATTACAAAGTAGCAATTTTTTCAAAAAATAAAAACATGCAAAAAATGGACTAAACAAACATTTTAAGTTAAAACATAAAACAAAATGAAAAAGTCAAAAAAAACAAAACTAATCAAAGGGAATAACTGGAGATATTATAAAATGACAAATGCAATGAACAATTAAACGACAATTAATAAAAAAATCACTTGATATAAAATGATATTATTTTTAAAATAATTTGAATAATTTAAAGATAAAATCGTAAACTTTAATATATTTTGATAATATTTTATATAAATATTTTTTTAAACAAGTTGGTTCATGAGCTAACTAATTGAGTCAGGGTAAGCTTGAGCTTTACTTGTTAGCTCATCTAGTTGAACTCACGAGCCAATTATTGCCGAGCCCAAGCTGATTCAGGAGTTGGCTTGGCTTGTTTACACCCCTATCTCAGGCCATCTTGAACTGAGTCTATCCATTATTTTAAACCTCAATCCAAATAGGCCTAGAATGCCTGGTGAAGCCGAATCAAAACATCTCCATTTTTCTTGCTTGCTTTAGATTTTAAGAATTAAATTGGGTAGGGGAAGAGATCATTGAGCTTACATTAGACAACACTTACTTATCTTTGGAGATCCTCTAAATTCATTGTCTACTTAGGAAGATGAGTGTGTGGAAGTGGCAAATTTATTATCATCACTATTAGCCCTATCCCAATTATTTTGGGACAATTTTAGAAATAATAGATTTAAGAGAACAATTTTTAAGTTGGGAATGCAAGAATGATGCAGCGAATGAGTTTTGGTTTCCTTCTTAGGTGTATAACCATACAAAATTGGGAACAATGAGGAAGAGGTTGGTTGTGATTTGCATGGACTATTTAACCAAAAATCAATATGGAGCATCTTATAAGACAATATCTAGTTCAATTTTAAAAACCAACATTTAGTTCAATTTTATCGTCAATGAAGTTACTTCATAACTCAATTTCTTTGCAAACTTGCTGCAAAGTAAATGAGTTAAACAAACCTTAAAGAATTTAATCTGTTTAGGTGTATTAATTGTGAATATTTAGAACAGTGGAAAATATCACATAATAAAATCTAATGGTGAGAAGAATTTGGAGAAAGGAACAGCTTAAAGTCAAAATAAACAGTAATCAAGATTTACATATTAAAGAGAACTGTGAAAATTTATGTGATAAGTTCTTTTAATGAAATTCACAATACTAAGCATAAAATGATTTAGAGCTACATATTAAGATAGTTACAGGGGAATCAAACTTATATGAGTCTTAACTCGTATAATGACATTTTTTGAAAGAGTAATGAAATAGGTATGAGAGAATCAATGTTGATATTTAAGCGTCATGCATCCGTGGCACGTGTGTGTGCGTGTGCAGCATGATTATTTTGATTAATAAATAATAGATTTACAATTATTTATAATTTCTTTTTGGAGGAAATGAAATTTTTTTTTATTAGGGGTGTAAATGAGTCAAGCTGAGCTCCAATCATTGCAAAGTATTATATATATTGTTGGCATCAATTTTTGGATGTCATAGGCATAGGTTGTCCACCTGCGATCGACGAAAATTAGTTATCGCATCGCGCACAAAATTTGCTAAAATTGACCCGTTCATCGACGAAGTTATCCAGATGACCTCAGACGACGAAATGGACCACATGAGTGCGTCCGAAATGTCGATTTCACTTATGGAAGACGTCCACTTAGCTACGGCTTCGCGAGCGGGGTAAAAATTTGTGAATTATCGTTTTGGGCACGACGTTTTGGGCATAATTGTCGAAAAAATGCCCCAAACTACCCCGAATGACGAAACGAACTGCGTCAACGCATCCGGAACGTCGATTTTAGCTAGGGAGGACATTCATTTCAAAATAACGGTGCGACAGAGCTAAATATGCGGGAGACTATTATAAAATTAATAATAATTATTATTATTATAATAATAATATTATTATTATATTATAATATAAACCCACGCCCCTCTC
>NW_018164444.1:80163632-80164990 GCF_001263595.1 Phalaenopsis equestris
TATCTCCCCGGCGACCGGACAGTTCCCCGGAGCACTTCGACGTCGTCGGGCAGCGAGCAAAGTCAATGTTTGAGGAGACGCAAGCGTCTTTTCTTGTGCGAGGAAAGCTTCCTCTCTTTCACCGCCGTCGAGCGCCCCTCGAAGGTATATTTTTGTTATACTTTTACATGCCAAAATTATTAATTTTGGATACTTTGCACTCCCTGATTTCTATCTCTTATTCTCCTCGTTGCATGATTCATTGTGGGATGCACTGGAGCACGTATTAGACGTCGACGGCTTAGAGCAAATAGAGAGAACGCGCCTGCAACATTCGCGGGGGAGAGCGCCCCTACACTATATGCTAAATCATTTATCTTTGGTACTTCACATACCTCACTGCTTCCTATCTCTTATGCTCCTTGTTACATGATTCGTTGTAGGATACACTGGAGCAGGGACTGGACGTCGACGACTTGGAGAAAGTAAAGAGAATGTGGCTGCAACCTTCGCGGTGATGAGATCCCCTAAACTCCTAACTAGCCCTTGGTTTAGAGGTGTCTAGGCGTGTGGGTTCGATCGCCCACACGGGGTGCGTGCGCCGGCATGGGTCGGCGCGACGACGTGCCTGCGTGATGGATCGTCGATTTCCTAGAGCTAACCTTTAGGTTAGGACTTCCTTTGCGTAACCAAACGCCCTCCGTAGAGCCGAGTGTCTCTCATTTGTTGTGAGCCTTAGCACAAGTCCCGATGGGTCGGAGTCCCTTACTCCCCTTGCTTTGGGTTTCCCCAGCTTTATTTGGAGAAGCTAAGGGGTCGGGCTTGACAAAGCAAGAGAAGCTTCGTAGCTGGTTCGCTTTGCAAAGTCTGAAGGTGGCTCGCTATCATGTGTGGTCATTTGCACCTCATTGTTTGCATATGTGTGTCTTGCATTGTTACATATTGTGTGTCATATATCACACTTGCACTTGCACCTTGCACCTTGCACCTTGCACGTTGCACTTGCACTTGCATCTTATATCTTGCACCTTGCATCTTGCACCCTGCACTCGCACTTGCATCTTATATCTTGCACTTGCACCTGCACCGACACCACTTGTGCCTTGATCGGTTATCCCAAACTGGTCACATCACTTGTGTTTCAGCCGGCTACCCGGATCCAGTTGACACAATACTTTGGTTTGACCAGATGCTCCATCTAGATCGACCTACCACTTGCTCATTTGCATGTTGTGTATGTGCATGTACATGTTTGTTTGCATGATCGATATCATCTCCTTGAGTTGCATTCTTTCGGGTCACTGCCTTACCGGTATACCTTCTTTTCGGGCCCCTGACGCTACGGCATGCCTACCTTCGGGTCACTGCCTTACCGGCAT
>NW_018164444.1:80165872-80166427 GCF_001263595.1 Phalaenopsis equestris
GTTGCCCTAGTCAGACATTTTTCTTTTGCATTGTGCTTGTGGTGTGACTGCATACTGCATATGTGTGGTAGTGTGTTAGGGCGTTCTTTTGCAGGGAGCCATGCCTATTTATATGCACACACACAGGTACCGCTATGGGGGGAGCAAGTGATGATTTCTAACAATTTGTTTGCAGGTGCTATTAGCTCCCCCACTTTTAAGGCATGGCTCATGTACGTTATTTGCATCTGAGCTTTCCTGCTAACACTTGTCTTCATGCAGGATTGAGTCTTTTATTTTTCTATGTACTTTTTAGAGTCTAGGAGAGTCCTGTAACAGAAATAAGATACGGGCACGGGTTCCGAGACATTTAGCGCGGGAACCACGTGGAGGGGACCAGGAGCAGATGCTCGTGCCCCGTATCTTAATTATGTATTTTTATATTGATGTATAGAATTAAGACCAGACATGTATATGCGGAGTCTGGCCGCCCTTTTTCTTTTCTGGGATATGTTGCCGACCCAGCGGCACCGGCCTGTTTATTTTTTTGATTTGACTTGTTTTGCTTTCTTTACA
>NW_018164444.1:80166529-80195444 GCF_001263595.1 Phalaenopsis equestris
TCTTCATATAGGTGGTTGTCTAGTGCGCCTAGGGCGTTAGAAGACTCCCCGACCCAGATGGGGTGTAAGTCCTTTTGTTTGGAGTGTTTCCAGCTTTGTAGCTGAACCTTCACTTTCTCTTCTTTCCAGAGGCATCCTTGTCATTTCGGCAGGTATAAGTCCCACCTCTTGGAGCTCCAGCTTGTAGTCATAGGATAGAGTTTCCTTCCTTTGACCTTAGGGCTACCGAGGTTCCCGTGGATGATGCAATTCACGGATTGCTGACCGGGGATCTCAGGTTGTGTTGGGTCGACTACCTTCACGACCAGGTAGACTTAGGGTCCTAGTAGCTGTGTATGACGGGTCCGTGGTACCCCGACCCAGTTACCTCTACGTTTTAGGATTACTTTTCCTTGTCTTTTTGTTGAGCCCTTTTGAGCCCTGTCACTCCTTGACCTCGTTGATATCACCTTGACGGTCCGATGCATATGAGCTACCGCCCATTTGGGATACGACAATTTGGGAAAAGAAATCATGGTAATAGGAAATCCAACTGAAGGATTAACTGCTGCACCTTTAACTTTTGTAATTGGATCAAGTTCAAAAACTGCACCTTTGACCCGATCTCAGAAAAGAAACCGCAATAGGAAAGCCCGGAAAGCGGCTAAAAAGCAGATCTATGAGAAAACTGCTGCACAATAAAAATTTTATGAAAAGGAGGAAGAATTATCAGAAATCTATCCGATGTTGAGAAGAGGTAAATTCTATCCTCTTATGAATACCGAGGGACATGAAAATGTCCAAAAGATTGCTGCTACTCTGCCAACCTCTCAAGAACAGAGTAGGGGAAGAAAGGAAATTCCTCCTGTCTCTCAAGTCAGTACAATTTTTCAACAATTGGCTGCTAAAGAGAATTGTTCAGTCCATGAGTTGTTCTGGAGTATGTGATGTGGTACTAGGTACAGTTGTATTTGTGTGATGTTTTGAACTATGTTGTGTTTTGGACTTTTATGTTTTATTATTATTATGACGTTTGTGGTAGTTAATATTTTATTTTTAAATTTTAGCATAGTATGTTTTGTGTTTAGTACTGTGATTTAGTTAGTTTAGAACTTAACTTAATTTCATATCTATTGTAAAGTAGAAAATCTTGTTAGCTTAGATCTTAAATGTGAAAATTCTGAAACTGCTACCCTTTATTTTCTTTTATCATGTTTGCAAGTTTGTCTTTAAGTTAAGATTGTGATGTGAGTAGTGTGTATGTTTGCTTTTATGTTTATACCCACTTTTTAGAAGTCTATTTGAATCTCTACATGTTAAAGTAAAATGAAAATATAGAAAATTTGATCAAAGATTAATTTTACTCTTGCTTTTAGTTTTTATACTTGTATCATTAGGGTTTAAAATTCCTGTTAGCATGTTATTTTAAATTTTCATTTATGCTTATATAAATCTAATGCTAAACTGTTTAATCTGTTAAAAATTTAAATTTGGGGGGATGAAAAATATTTTCAAAACTGGAATTTTATTTGTTCTCAAATGTACTACAAGTGAACTTAATTTTAAAAGAAAAATCTATTTATAAATAAAAGTTTTATATCAAGAATTTACTTTACGGAAGGAGAAGTGGAATTCAAAATCATTAAAGACTTATCTAGATATAGTAATCCTTGCCTAAAAAGAAAAAAAAAAGAAAAAAAATAAGGGAGGAGAAGTTTGAGGATTAGTGCCTAATGAAAAATTGGTTCTACATTTAATCTTTTTAAAGTATAAGACTTGAGAAAATCTTAAGCTTATAAATATAATATAGTAAGTAAAATTATTCTTAATAAAAATTTTTAAGTGGAGATAATAAAAGAACTAAATTCTAAATTTGGAGAATCTACAATATTTCTGAATTAGATAGAAACTCATATTTTCATATTTCTTAACATTAAAAATTTCTAAACTTTAAGTTGGTCTCATTTACTAAATATTTTTTTCTAAATTGGACTACTGAATTTATAAATCTAAATTTTAGTAACTCCTAAAGAAACTCATATGCATATCATACATATTTAGTTTTTAAATATTGAAGTGTCACTTGAGGACAAGTACCATTTTTAATTTGGGAGATTTTGATACACCTAAAAATTTGGGGGATTTTGATACACCTAAAATATATAATGTTTTTAGACACATTTTATACCTATTTTTGAGATATTGCGTTTTAATGGAAGGTATTTTTATATTTTTTTTCAGGTACAGGTAAAAATGTGAAAAAATGCTTAAAGGAGTGAAAAAGTATCAAATTTGGAGCAAATAGGTGAAAAATGTGCAAATGTGTTTTGGTGTCTAAGCGTCAGATCTGGCACTTAAGCGCCAGGTAAACAAAGAAGGCCGCGCTTAAGCGCCAGAGAATTTAGTTCATATGATTGAGAATCAATCAAGTCGAACATGGTATTGAAGGGGGTTGGACGAACAAAGAAATCCAACCTCACAAAGCTTTTGCAAGATTTAGCAAAGTGACCATCTATGGGGATTTTCTCGGCAGGCACAAGGACACCCGGCTTATGCATGGATCAACCAGACAATTAAGGGCTTGGTTTGACACACCATGTCTTATGACAAGGGAACAATAATTAGTCAAGTTAAATAAAATATGAAGGTGGTCAGGCACACGAGGTAAGCTAACCATGGAAGAATGTTCCCATGAAGATCCATAAGACAATTTTTTACGAGAAGCATCACTGATCAGTCTGAAGCTATGGTATTCTAACTAGGCATGGACCCACTAGCAAGTAGAGTGCTTAAGCATGTACAAACTGTTCATAACGTGGTGAACAATCAGCCAAGTTGATTCAAATATCAAAAATGTATTGACATGGTTGAATGCATAAGACAGTTCAACCTCTGGGTGCTTTTATAAGGTTTAATGAAGCGACCCTCACCGGGGATTCCTCAGAATGAGTAAGATAGTCTTATTGAGGAGAATCTCACAGTTTAATCAGCTGCCAAGAGGTACCAATTATAAATGGACCAGTTATGTAAGCAAGGGCTCATAGTGATGAACATGTTTGCTAATAGAGTAGCGGAGTACCTAAGTCAATCGTGTTGTTTGACGTGGATCGGTTGGACTAGGTAATCCAAGACCGTAAGGGATACCTTTGCCAAGGGCTTTACGATATGAGTCCTGGCAAGACTTCTTAATACTAGTGATGTCATTCCTGTTGGGAGGGCATTGTGAAGTAATCAGTCGTTGAGGGTTGGACGAACACAATATTTCGTCTCAGAAACACTTTTACAAGCTTTTGCGAAGTGACTCCCGGTGGGGATTCTTCAAGGGCTGACAGAATAATCCCTTGTTTGAGGAAGACCAAGGCAACCCAACCCATACAAGGTACTTTGTCAAGCACCAAATGAAGGGGGTTCCATGGGGCCTTGTCGAATGTACGAAAGTATCCCGCTTAGGCATGAATCAACTGGGTAAGCAGAATGTTGTAGCCAATACAACATGTGTTTCCTGACGAAACGATAAAACAATCGCTCATATCTCCAAGGAAGTGTTAAAAGAGTTAGACTAGCAAAGTGGTCTACCCCAAAAGATGCTTAGTTTTTGAGCTAAGCTATAACCATTGAGGGATATTCGTTGCATACGATGAGCGAGATAAGTCTGTCTACCACATTTGTATGTGATGAATGGGACATGCATGTCTACTAGACTCATGATGAGTGGGTACTTCAGTTTCAGACCCTACATAGAGCGGATCTTTGGAGGTGTGATAAGAGAAGAGCATGGCTTCTCTCATGTTGATTATTAGTAGCACTAGGTATAGGTCGCTTTATCGACAATCAAATTAAGAGAATTGCAAGGGTTCCCTTGCACGCGACTATTATGTACCCTGAACGACCTTTTAGCAGGTGTAAAGTAGTCACAACTCGCTTTATCGACAATCAAATTAAGAGAATTGCAAGAGTTCCCTTGCACGCGACTATTATGTACCCTAAACGACCTTTTAGCAGGTGTAAAGTAGTCACAATAATTTTTGGGTAACAAAGAAACATTAGAGAATGTATTTTCTTTATTGCTAAAAAATTGGGTTACAAAGTACAACAAATTTGAACATCAAATTTTTTTAAAGTATGATGAGTACATGAAAAGCAAAAGGAATCTAAACATAGTAACTCTTCAAGTATCACTCCTTGATAGGGAGCATCACATGAGATTCACCTGCATCAAACAACAAGTAGGCACCTCCTTTGTAGACTTTGTCAATCATGAATGGTCCCTCCAATGTGGGCTCAAACTTGCCATACCTTCAATGGTGAGACACAATGAGGCAACACAAAATAACACCAAGTCTCCAAGCATGATTGTCTTTGAACTCACCAACTTATTGTGAGCTCTGACCATTCAGCGCGTGGTATAACTCAAGTTTTTATTGAACTTATAGCTTGAGACACTAGAGGCTATCAAGATCCTTCAATTGAGTCAGATATTATCATCACTATTGACGTTGTTGCTTAGAGAAACTCACAGCGAAGGCATTTCAACTTCCAATGAAAGGATTGCTTCAAACCCGCATGTCAAAGCGTAAGGGGTAGAGCTAGTTGGGGTACAATATGCAGTGCAATACTCCAACAAGGCCTATGAAAGCTTCTCATGTCCTCCTTTTTGTTAGCGTGAAGGATCATTTTCATTAGGTTGAGCAAAGTCTTACTGAATGCTTCGGTCAAGCCATTGGCTCTTGGATAGTATATAGTTGAGCAACTCCAATCAATCTTGTGGTGTTGAGCGAATTGATTTATCTTGGTATTTATGAAAGTCAGCCCATTATTAAAAATTGATACGGCGCGATACACCAAATTGATACACTATATTATTTTTAAAAAATGCAGCAAATTTTCAGCTTTGTCCTCCCTAATGGAGGATGGCTTCCACCCACTTAGAGAACTAGACAATGGCTGTAAAAACGAATCGATGTCCTTTAGAGGAAGGAGGGTCGATGGGCCCTAGTATATCGGTTACCCAGACCTCAATAGGCCATGATGGAACTGTGTGGTGCAGTGCATTTGAGGGTGGGTGAGGTGTCAGACTGAATACATGACAATGATGACAATGTTTGCATACTCTATGCAATCAAGGGTCATCGAGGGCCAATAATATTCAAGTCTCTTAATCTTGATTTTTATCTTGTGGCCTGATTGATGGGACCCACACAGACCGTCATGGACCTTAATCAAGATTTTTTATATCTAATCCCTTCTAATGCATCGTAACCACATGTGGTCAAATGAGCATTAGTAGAGAGTACCATTCATAATGATATACAACAACACTTTCTCTTAAATTTTAACAGCTAGAGAGCGATCATCAGGAAGTATTCCCTTCATCAATTAAGTAATGATGGCTTAGTGACAATCATCGTATAGCTTGTCAGAAGCAGAGAGTATCACACCTTCATCACTCGCAGGGGTGGCACCCTATGGCTTGGGACACGTCGATGATAGGACCCTTTGATCTTGGATAACTACGGTAACAGGGTCTCCAGTAGAACTCGATATCTCATTGCTATCTTAGCTAGAGCGCCATATTTGCCTTTCATGGAACGAGAAATGTTAATCAACATGACATCAAGGATGTGCTCTAGTAATGTCATAACCCTCTTATGATAGGCTAAGAGGGCAGGTTTAAGGTCTTTATAAGTTCCCAATACGTGGATAATGTTGAGCTACAAATCCTCATAAAACCTTGATATTTTTGAAGTTCATTTGGATGGTTAATTCCAATCCTAGAGTCAAGCCTCGCATTATACCTCGTTATTCATACGTTGTTCTGTCAAGCTATAGGAATAACAAAGAATGCTATGTTTGACCGACACGAAAATAAAACCGATGCCGACTTTCACCCTCAAATGGGTCTTCCTTCAAAGAAGACGCCCCATATAAGTGCAAATCCCATTCATAATAGTCGATGAGTAACAAATTCTCATATGGAAAGTCATAATTAAATGACGAGTTAGCTGGGACCGGGTATGTCACTAGAAAATTGGCTTGAGCCTGTCCTTTGTTGACTCTCTAAGGGACATATAATATGTCGAATTGTGATAGGAGCATGACCCATCTCGCCTATCGTCCAGCTAGAGTGGGGCGAGTCATCGAATACTGCTAGTGGTTTACTCTTGAGATCAGAATAATATGATGCAAGAGCATGTAATGCCTCAACTTCTGAAGTGAAAATATCAATGCCAAACAATATCTCTAGATTGGCAGATATTTCATTAAACTAGGATGAAACACCGTTAAAGTAGTATAGAGCCTTCTTTTTCTCATCCTAGCTAACTTGGACTAAAAAGGCTTCTACTGACTTGTTTAGAGTGCCAATATACAAAATAAGGGAGTTTCCTGGGATGGGAGCAGCTAATACAGGGGATTCAACATGTAGCACTTGATATCATCGAAAGCGTCCTGACATGCTTTATCTTAGTGGAGACGAACGCCCTTTTTGGCTAAGTTTGAAAGTGATGGATTTGATCTTCCTGGGGTCAATCTCAATACCCCAATGTCAGAATATGAAGCCCGAAGACTTCCCAAAAAATATGCCAAATATGCACTTTAATAGGTTCATCTTCAGATGGTATTTTATAAAGAATTCAAAGACAACACTTAGATCTGAAAGATTATCTTATGTGGAATATCTCTTAACTAGTACATCTTCGATGTAACATTCGACTTCATGATGTAGCAGGTCGTCGAAGATGTGTGTCATAGCACGTTGGTATGTTGCCCCGACGTTGTTCAAGCTGAAAGGCATGACCATGTAGCAGAAGATACCTATAAGTGTGTGGAATGCCATTTGTTATTCTTCCTTTGGGACCATCGAGATCTGATTGTAACCCGATAAGCCATCCAAGAATGAAAACATCGCATGTGATGAGGCTTTGCCATCATCTTTGTTATGAGCAGAGGAAAATCATATTTTAGGCAAGTCTTATTGAGGTCCCGAAAGTTGATATAAACTCATATCCATCCGTTCTTCTTACGAAGGGGTACGATGTTCGCGAGCCATGTAGGGTAGGAAACTTTTGTAATGAAACCAACTTTGATAAGCTTTTAGGTCTCTTCGACGACCATCAACTCTATCTCGAGATGCATTCTCGGAAGCGATTGTTTGATGGGAACAACACTCGAGTCAATGGCTAGACTTTGAATGACCACTTCAAGAGCTAAACCAGGCTTTTGGGATTAGCTCTATGCTAGGCATTCTCAAAACTCTATGAGGATTTCTTGACTTTAGGGACCACAGAGTATGGTACGAGTTTGCTTATAAAAGTTGGACAGGGATTGTCAACAGTGTCTAGGTTGACCTCTATCAACTTGTTGACAGTGAAAGAGTCGGATACAAGTTTACTTAAAAAAGTAAAAATCAGTTGGTCGATTAGTTGCGATCAGATGCTCTTGTAAGTAGCTTGGGTGGTCAGGGCTACAGTTGTGATTCACCGATGGAGTCCTTCTGCACCGTATGGGGGTCGACTCTGATTGAGCTATTGATTGCTAATAGTCGGCTCCTATCACTCGTATCATATTTCTTTAGTTTGATGCTCTAATTTCCACTATTCGATATCGTTCGAGGACTTTGAGATCCATTTCGATGGGTTTGGTGTATGCATATCAACTAAATTTTAGTTTTTATAGCCTTATGCATGCAAAGAAGTATGTGATATCTTAAAAATTAAAATGATGATAATATAATAGGTATAGAAAATAAAGTTTACGTGTTAGAAATGTAAATGCGTTAGAATTGGGCGTATATGTGTAAATGCCCGTCATAAGTACATCTGCCTTCACAGCTCGGAAGGTTCGGCAATCGCTAGTCTGACAACTGTAGGGCTTCAGCAAAACCCTAACCATCTTCCAAATCCGGGGTTCTTCCGCTCCATCGTTTTCTCATCTTCCACAAAGGTAAAATTCTCCTTCGCCTCCACGCTACTTCGCTCTACACTCCATTTCAACTTGTTTCCATCCTCTCACGCGATTCCCGTATTTTATTTCTGGCTACTTCTCTCACTCCTCATCTTGCCGGCTTCCTCTCATACATTATCGACTATTTGGTGTTTCAAGCCATGAAATCTGCTCTGTCTTTTGGTTTAGGATTAATTTTATACTATCTCTGTCACGATGAAAAGGATACGGGCTATTATGACATCGGTTTTTCGTTGTCATTTCTTCTATACGTGTATGAGTTAAGATTTTGTAATATGTGAATTGAAGTAGTTGTATGAGGCTTGTTGGTGTTTCTGGCGTCATTTTAGATGTCCGACGTGCTTATTGGAAGTTTTGGGCAAACGTCTGACTTCTAAGGAATCAAAAGGTCTTTATTGTTGCAAATCTCGAATTAATGTTCATAACAAGTTTTGTTAGGTAGGATTGCTTTTTTGGAGGTCTTGAAGATTAGATCCTCCTCCTTATTTTGTTTGGTTTAGTTTATTTCGACTGGTTTGGCTGAACACATATTTGACTGGTTTTATATTAGCACTTTTGGCATTATTATTTATTTTAAATAGTTTCTCAGCCATTGGTACCATAATTGCATTGTGACAGAACACGTTCTTTATCTTTCCTGCAAACAATTTCTCATGGAGGATTGGCTGCATCTTCTTAACCAAAATAGAAAAAAAAAAAAAGATAAGCTGCGTTCTTTTCTTATTTTGCAAATAGAGCCAATATTCACCTTTTAAATATTTTAATCCAACTTAATTATCTCCTTCAAGAATCTTCGCTGATTTTGGTATGTGGAAAAAACTGTTGAGGTATTTTATTTTATAAATTTTCTTTTGATTCCAACTAATCTACTGGATCTCCTTCCGTTAATTTAACTAAAATTTGTGTTGAAGCCAGCTTATACGTTCTTTTTTTTGCTGTAACATATCCTTGCTTCTGTTACTAAAGGCCCAACCGGATTTCATTTACGATTAACCTGTATTTGTTAAGTAATATTCTTCCCATGTAGCTTTACAAAGATGATTTAGTATTGGGTTCATTTTTGATAACACGTCCAAATTCTTTTGAGAAGTACTAAACTTACAAATCCTTTCACCCATATCATTATTTGGTGCGTAATATTGATGGTTAATTCTTGCTTAAAGTCTGTATTCACCATAGGTAATAGTCTGACCAACTGTCCATAGCATAACTCAAGCATGGCTTTGCTATTTAAATCTTCCAAGGGACCTTTTGAACGCTATCCTAATGAACCAAATGGAATAGAAAAGTGGCAAAATACTTCTCCATGTGTTTCTCAGCCAAGTGAATTCAAAGTGCCACCAGCGTCTGTAGTTTTCCGTGTGCTTTGCTTTTCTTCATAGGCTGGAAGTATGATTGATAAAGGAGGTGGCATTGTAGCAACAATATACCACGAGACTGGTGCAAGAATAAAACTTGAAGAAATTGTTTTGGTTTGTGATGACAGTTAGCTTGTGAAGGCATCGTTATGACTATCGATCAGTTAATCAAACTGGCTTGTAAGCCAATGAGTCAAGCTTAGAAAAATTTAGCCCGAGCTTGTTTAATAATTGAGATTGAGTTGGAGCTCGTGGCTAGATAAACTTGACTCATGAGCTCATTAATGACTTGCTCTTGGTTTGCCTACACCCCTAATTTAGATCAATTTTGGTGAGGATTATATCTGCCTTTACTCAGAAGGTTCGAGTCGTTTGAGCAGCTATTCTGGCCGCACAGGTAACCCTTCATTTCTTCAAAACCCCTAAATTTCTTCCACACAGGTAACATTTACCTTTGCCTTTAGGGCTTCAACAAATCCACGATTTTTCTGCATTATCGTTTTCTCATCTTCTGCACGTGTAACATATCCCTTTGCCTCCCCTCTTTCCCGCCCTAAACTCTATTCCAACTCTTCTCTTCCCCCTCAGGCTATCCCGTAGGTTTTATTTACCGCTACTTCTTTTACTCCTAATAGTTCCGGCTTACTCTCATACATTATGGACTATTTGGTGGTTCAATTCGTTAGATTTGTTTTGTCTTTAGGTTTAGTATCAATTTTATCATATCACTGTCACAATTAAAACAATACATGGCAAATAGTTGCGAAATAGTGTTTTTTTTTCTATTTTGTTCTTTGTTGTCTTTTCTTCCCTACTTGTAGGAGTTGAGATTTTGTACTGTTTTAACATTTTCAATAGGTTTACGGGGACAGTCTTAAGAGTGAGAGTAGAAGCTACCTGTGTTGTGTTAAGAACTTGTAGATTTTGATTGTTTTTCTTGTCTCACTTAGCTTAATGCAAACCCATTTGATTTAAAATAGTTTTATGTTGACTAATTGGTGTTTTTGGAGTCATTTTAGATGTCTGACACTCGACTTTTGTACCAGACAATGCACATTATCTTTCTTGCCAAGACTTTCTTGGAGAAGATTGCTTGAGTTCCTCAACCAAAGTAGAAAGAAAAAAAAAGTTTTCTTTATTAGTAAACAGAGTCCTTTTTCACCTATTTTAATATTTAAATCCAACTCAATTATCTCATTCAAGGATCTTAGTTGATTTTGGAATGTGGGAAAAATGTTGAGGTATTTTCTTAAAGGTAACTTAACTTTTGTTTCTAACTGATCTGTTGTATCTTGACTAAAATTTGTCTTGAATGCACTTTATTCTGTTTTTTTTTACTTTAACGTATCAATGCCTCTTTTGCTAAAGGCCCAACCGAATTTCATATTAAACCTAGCTTGGCTAACCACTATTTGTTTAGTAAAATTATTCCCTTGTTGCGTCACAAATATGATTTACTATTGGGTTCATCTTTATAATACATTAAAATTCTCATGAGTAGTATTAAAGAACAAGATTCATGATTTGTCATCGTAAAATGGAGAAATTGATCTTTTTAAGAGATAACTAAAATAATAGAAATAGAGATTTGGTTAAGAAAACATTGTTTTTAAGATTAGTGAATTATAAATCTTCTCAGATATAAGAAATCTTTCTTCACAAATGAATTGAACAAATTGAGAGGGACCTAGTCATGATATAGAAGGAGCTTAACGGTCTATTGGTTCTCAACATCGAACAAATTTTTTCGGGATTTACATATCTACCGCCCAATTTTTTTGTATTTAGCACTATTTAAAATTGCACAATTTGAGGCGCGCCTTGAGGCCCACATCAATGTTGTTCCGAAGAAAAATGCTTTGAGGCGTACACCTCATATTGTTTAATGCTCGCCTCACCTCAATTCTATTAAGTCATGCACCTCTCTTACTTAGGGTCCGTTTGGGGCAGATTTTTGCCGCAACGCGTCTCTCCCCCGTGAATCCAACCCGTTTGAGGCGGAGTTTTTTCCACAGTGCGGCGACAGTTAAGCAAAACGCGGGTCGCAGGATCAATCCCCCGACCCGCGTTTCTCCTCCTGCAAGTTACGCACTTGCCCTTGACGACGACAAAAAGGATCCCACCTACCTCAGCTTCGCAGCAGATGAGGATCAGGCGATCCCACGGTAATCTCCAACGAAGCGGGATCATGATGGTATGGCGTAGGGAGAGAAGTGAAGCTTAGTTGCAATTCTCAATAAAAAGAGAAGGCATGCGCGGCAGTGGAAAGGAAGGATCATAGTGGCTTATGTAGTGCGGAATGATGAGGTATATCGGAACAGGAAGAAAATTCGTGAGTTTTACAATTCATGTACTCGAACAGGGAAGGAGATGAAGTTTGGTTGCGTGAACAAAGGATGGAACGATGGGTTTGAGAGCTTTTGTATCGATATCGAACAGTGAGGATTAAAACTTGGGGGTCTTGTGCAGTTTCAAGTTTTAATTTTATTAATTTAATTGATTAATAATTAATAGTAAATTCATATATTTCCAAATTTTAATTGATTAATAATTAATAATAAATTCATATATTTCCAAATTTATTATAATTAGATACATTATTATATTAGTTTTTAATGATTAATTAATTATTTTATAAACATATTTTTAAGTTTTCTTAATTAATAAAATCAATCAATTAATTAATTTTAATTTATTGTTTAATAAATAATTTGTTTAATTAAAAATTTATTTTATATTTTGTTATATACATGAATATTACACAGAGACGTGATGTTCATTTTTCCAGAAGTAACTGTCTCACAGCTGTTTTCACGCAGCTGCAATAAACAGACAATCAATTTCTCCTCGGTAGCTTTTTCGCAGCAGCTTCATGGGGCAGCGCAACTGCAACTAAAAGGCTGATAAGCTGCCGCCGCCCCAAACAGACCCTTAGTTTTTTACCTAAATATAGACAGTTTGAATAAGAGCCCAATTTGTACTCTCATAAACAATAGTTCTCTCCCTAGTTAAGCTTCCCATCGTTGTTGTCGGTTGTCGGTTGTCTGCTGCCGCCGCTGCAACCTGCTTTTGCTATAGTTGCCTATTGCTCTAGCTGCCACCACCATCGTAAGTTGCTCTTGCCGTCACCATCACAAGTTTCTCTTGCCGCCATCATCGTCAGTTGCTCCAACTTTTGATCATTTATTATATTTTTATTTAGATCTATGGATGTTATTATGTTGGTTGGACAATTCAAGTAAGAGAAGTCTACTATTCTAAATTCATCTTATGTTTTACTTTGATATTTTAATTTATTTTCATTTCATATTATTATGTTGGTTGGACAATTCAAGTAAGAGAAGTAAACTATTCTAAATTCATCTTATGTGTTTTTTCATTATGATAGTTTAATGACTTGATAAGTTGATGATTACATTATATTGTTATTTTGTGAATGTTATTATGTGATGTTAACTTACGCAATTTGTTATTTCGTATAAACCTAATTTTTTACTTTTTACCATGATAGAATATTAATGTCTTTGTTTAATATAAATATTAATTTTTATGCTACTGTATTTTGTTTATCACTTTATTTTGATTTGCACAATTTTCAAACTGTGAGGCTTACGCCTCAGACTGCCTCGTGGCTTATGCCTCAGCTCACGAAAGGAAAACACCACAATAGCCATATGTGCAATTTTAAACATTGGTATTTACATATCTAAAATTTTAAAGTTTCTATTTAATTGCATGACACTTGAAATTTAATAGCAACACAAATGTCTCACTAGGCTACTGTTCTAATACCACCCTTACACTGCATAGTCAATTCCTTCATCGAGAGGTATTAGTCATGCGAACACCCTCTCACATTCTTCTCTTGTTGAAGCCCTCTCATCTTGATCTATGCCTCTAGACTCCAAACATACAAAGCTTCCCCAACAACGGCGCATGATGCTTTCTCTTGACCACCGAAGGTCAACCCTCCCAGTGAACATCTAGTATTGGTCTCTCTCGCTTAAGGTTATATATTCTCACACGTATATATGTATTTATGTATAAATGTGTGGTTGTTATAGTGGTTAGCATTAGAAATACTTGTGGAGTGATCAAAGCATGTTTACGTTAAAGATTAACATCAAGTTCTTTTTTGTATTATTTATTGGGATATTTTATAAAAGACTTTCACGGTTTTGTTTGTTGATTTATCAACCTATTGAATGTTGATGTGTGATATTTATGAATAACATAATTGTGATCAATTAAACTTCTTTAGTAAATCAAAATTCAAAATAATGGAGAGAAATATAAAAGAGAAGGGCCTTGAGATTAGCTAAACTAAGGTCTAGTATTTGATATGCAGTTTTGGGGGATGTAAAATATATTATGTTTAAAATTCTTTAGAATATTAAGTATTATGTATGATCATTTTAAGTATTTTAGATTTATTAGCTATTTTGTCTACCATTAAAAGGTGGCTTGTCATGTTAAAAGTTTAACCATACATTGTCATTCTCGCAGTTGAACCAGCAGATTTGGTAATCATATGAAAACTTAGTCCCTTCTTCTTTGTGTTGTTTTGGTCATGATTTTTTTTTAATTATTATGCTAAATTGAGGAAAAAAAGTCATATCAACATCACCTAAGTAGTGATTTCGCGCATCCAATTTAATCAACCAATATTTCTTCATTTATTGTGACATTACGGCCTCTTCTATTGTTCTCTAGATCTTATTGGCATTCAACTAGGTAATAATCAATTACTTATGCGAATCACAGTTTCAAAAGTGACTATAGAATCAATGATTTTTTCTTTTTCAAAATCTATGCCACTATATGAATGACACTTAAAACCTTATGAATTTAAAATCTCTACCATTTTTTTCTCAGTGAATGATCTGCTCCATAATTTTCCTGCATCACAAAGTATCTCTTTTTTTTATATTATCATATTTTATACCATGTTTTTTACTTGCTCTGCTATCATGCCCGCTTCCATTTCTCTCTTAAGTTTTGTCAGTTCTCTAAATGATTCCTCCTACAAAGTGGTGAAATTGAGTTTTTATATCTCGTGCAGATGGGATATATTATTCAAAAGGATGTCCCGATTAATTTTTCTTCTGTTTTTTTTACAATAGGATTTGGTAGAGATTACCAATCAAAAACTATATTTTTTCACATTCTCCATATAAACTTATGAATGTACTTTTTTAGATCTACATTTAAATCCCTAACCCCTAAGTCAACCTAAATCACAACTTGATATGAAGTTATAAAAAAATGGCTCCAACCATTTGGCCAACTTATACCATATACAACTTTTATATAGAATAAACAATGATGAACAATGCATATAGGAAGTAGCCGACCCGTGTGCTTGATTATGAAGGAATTTATCTTCTTTACTTGGAATATATTTCAATATTTGATTTTTTATTTACTAGATACTGCCTATTTTTATATTTTCCTATTTTGGTGGGGTTTCTAGTTATAAGGGAACCCAATTTCCTATTTGTGTGGGTTGTTTTGTGGGGATATGTATTGATTGGTGCAGGAGATGGATAAAGCGGACTTTAGAATAGCTGAGATAGGCTTAAGTTGACAGCTATTTGCCATGCAAACACTATTTCTAAGTTTGCTAAATAAAGGTTTATAAATGTGTTTTGAAATACTATTGCTGCTATAACCGGCGTGCTTCGTTGGAAGGCTACATCTTGGGGCTTTCATAATCTTTCTGTAGTGTCCTACTTGTGTTGTTTGCTCCCTGTTTATTAAACTTGAAGAACCAGTTTTAAGTTTAATATTATTTTGATACTCTTTACGTATTGCATAGTTTGTCTAATTATAGCTTCTTGACACATTTTGTATTGCTTCATTAGTATTGGGATGATAAGAATTCTTTATAGTCAGCCTATTAAATATTGTGGGACCGTTATTTATAATTATTTTATTTCTGAACTGTTCAGGTTTTTTTCGCAGTCTTTTGCAATGGCTGGAAGAACTCAGATAGCTACCAAGAGTTCTGCTCTTATAGCCATGATTGCTGATGAGGTATGCTCCTTTTGTATATTAAAGTTGGTGTATTTTCACCTATTAGAGGTTTTCATGACTGTAGCTTCTCCTCTGAGTTGCTTGAGGCTTATTGCATCTTTATTGTTTAGTCATAGGATGAAGTGATTAATACTTTTTGCTCTTTTGGATTATCAATACTTGCTAATTTTCTTTTATGCTTCTGCATAATATATTTCTTCTCTTAAAATTTTTATTAAAAATACCTCAACGAATTATCACCTACTTCCTAAGTATTTACATATCTAACAACTTAATTTTACTTTTTATATTTATATCATCAAATTTTTCACATCACATAAAAAAATCCGCCATTTTAACTTTTTAAAAGTGAAATGCACATTTTCATATATAGGTAATGTGTCATATATGTAAAAAATGAAGTTTAGGTGTTATATATGCAAGTACAAAGGAATTGAGTGGTATGCATGCAAATCTTCCTAAAATAATTTGTTCGTTTGCTTATTGATGCATACCCAGTATGGTAACCAACTCATATGTGGTGTTCCAAAAATATATTTAGATTTGCTACCATGTCTACCAGGAGGAGAGCTTGACTAGTTACTAAATTTCTTACAACACTATATTACCATCTGCTTGACTTATATGTTACATTCGGGTTAGTGTTAAGGAGGAGTCAAAAATGATATCTACCCTTAAGGACGGTCATTATGATTGATGTTTGTTAACAGTTCTTGTGCAGTTCTTTTTGGCTAGTTTGTTAACGAATGAGCCGAACGTTAACATTTTATTTAAGCATGATCAAAATCCTTTTTTTTATTATTAGTATAGTTGTCTGTGTTAATTCCTCTTCTTGGAATGCAAATTATAATGAACTGAACACAATCAAAGAAGTACAAATATTAATGATATGAACCGAACACTAATAGTGAAAAAATAATGACCTGCACTTGAGTATGGCTTTATTATTATTTTTTTTTTTGCTACTCATTTGTGCACCTACTTGTACTGATCCCATCGGAGATTTGATTAGGCTTATTTTTTTGTTTTAGTAAAAAATCTACATTAAAATTCATTTGGAGGCCTCTTTGCTTAGTGTACCATTCAGAAACTTCTCAGGCAAACTTATATAATATTTCTCAAACAAATTTTATTATGTACACATGTCGGTAATGTCCTAGAAAGTTTTTAAGATCTTGGCTAGCCAGCATGACCCGATAATTTCTATTTTTTAGTTCTAAACTTGGACAAAATTAAATCGAGATTGCTTTGAATGTTTTGTGAGCTTTACATTTGTTTGATGTATCTGTTTTTGATTTAGGCTAATGTACCTATTGATGAGGGAGATTTTTTTTCTCTGCAAATATAGTGACTCATATCTTTAGTGACTATCTTTGAAGTCTTGGACATTTGAATAGAAGTTTTTTTTTCTTATAGGTTCTACTTGAGATTTAAAAAAAGTAGGTGTTATCTCCACCATGCAACTACTTTTTTAGTGTTAACATTTAGAACATCTTTGATGACACCTAGTTTGATTGTAGCATTAGTTGTATTTGTTGAGTAACAATTCTGTTGTGATAGTAAAGGAAGATGGAAATTGCTACTGCTATTGATTATGGTATATAAAAAAGGGATGAATTTCTTGTTGTAGATGGGATGAATTCTTAAGATTCACAATACATCCTATAGCTTGATCACCAATTGGTTTGTGAGTATTTCTCTATAGCTTATGTTATTATTGTTGGGGATGATTTTTTCCTTATCTCCTTATCTGAACAATGTATTTGTACAGCAGTAAAATCAATATTCGCTGTATAAGCTGTTCCTTTTCTATTTACTGATGTTTTATTTGAGGGTTATCTACCATTACATGCCTTTGAGACATTCGTCTTTTTTTCCTTGACCTATTTCAGTTCTGTCGTACCTCATCTTGGTGTTTTTGATTTTTCCACGTTCACCATATTGTATAATTTATATTGAATAATAGTACAATTCATCTTAAACCATTAAACCAATATTTTTTTTTTCTGTGGACTGTTAAGCTATTCACAACTCCAGCATCATCATGTTACCGCTCCACTTTATAATAGCTCACAATGACAGTTAGTTGAGAATAATTATTATAATGTAATTGCCAAGCATAGTTTAATTCTATTATTTTAGTATAGAGACGTGATTCTTTCATTTACAATTTGCTCCATAAATAAGAACATAACAAATTTGATCATCCTTTTCAATAAAGTTTATTGATTAGTAATGAGACGTTGAATTCATTCTTGCGAATGTTTTTTTCTTAAATTTTGGCAATAATGTGTACATTGTCGCTCTTAGAGTAGTATATGATCTAAACTGCTATTTGTTTTAGTATACTAGTTCTCAGGAGCAAAGCCACCAACTTCTTTTGCTCTGTCTTATTCTCACTTTTCTCTCGATGAGAATAATGATAGCTCATATTTTAATTTTTTCCTACTTGTTTCATTAGTCTTTTGCACGTCACAACTTGTAGATTAAGTTGATATTTGAGTATGGCTCAACTAGTAGGAATTTTGACTATGGACTTTTTTAGGCTAAAGGAAAGCTTAGAAAGTTATATGGAGGCAAAAATATTCCCATCATGATAAGTTTGAAGTAAGAGATGTTTGAAGGATTTGATGTTTTTTCCAGTATCTCTAATTATTTGACCAAATAGATTGTCAATCATATAATTGCCACGATGACCACATTTGAAACCTTGCCGCCTAATTGGTAACAACAAAACAATATGAAGAAAATTTCAATCTTCAAAGAGAGATGAGGATGGAAAGAATCAATAAACACTTCTTTAAATCTTGTTGATCTACCTGATTAAATGTCCACAAAGAAGTACATTCTTAATGCAAAGTTCAAATGGATGTGAATAAGAACTAGGAGGATCATAGAGTACTAACTTGGACCATAGAATGAGTACCAAAGGAGGTCAACCATAAACCCAAGTGGCCAAACATGATGTGGGATAGATTTATTGAATTCAATGGTGAAAAGATAGTTTTTATGAAGACTTTTCATAGATAGAAGGAGTACTTTTTGTACTAATTCTTTGGTTAGGTATAATTCATTGCTTGGGATAGTACATCAACTTGAGCTTCATTTAAGATTGACCACTCTATGTTCAATTAAAATATCTTAGCGTTATGAAAGGATTTTTTTTCATGCATATGGACTTTATGAATCAACTTGGGCTTCATTTAAGATTGATCACTCTATGTTCACTCAAAATATCTTAGCCTTATCAAAGGATTTGTTATCATGCGTGTGGACTTTATAAACTAAAATGGCCACAGTTAGCTGGTCACACCAAATTGACAAGTTGTTCTGCTTGGATAAAAAAAAATACTCTTTATGATGTGATTAAGATTAACATCATTAGTTTAGAGTTGATTTTATTTCCAATTTCTCTTCACAATTAATTGCTTGAGCAACTGTCATACAATTGGGAGATGTGATCCAAATGGCTCTTTTTTATAAACATATATTTGAAAGATCAAACATCAAATAAAAAATTGAAGGTTTAGTTTTCAGAATTATAATATCAAATCAGGGGTGGATGGTTTAAATAGGATAGAAAAGATATTTGAGAGGAATCAATGAAACTATCCATTATTCTCCCTCTAATTTTCACCACATATTGCATGTTCAACCATACATCAATGGGAGATCCAAGGGAATGTTTTCTTGCTTTAGGCCATGGTTATCTATAAAATCTTCGTTGATCTTCTTGAAAGAAAAATATTAATGAACTGAACCGAAACAAAGAAATATCAAATATTGGTGATTATGAACTGAACACTAATAGTGAAAAAATAATGAACCGAACTCAAACATGGCTCCATTTATTTTTGTGCGACTTTTTTAGACGCCTACTTACACTGATGCACTCATAGATTCTGAATAGGCTCATTTTTTGTTTTAGTGAAGAATCTACATAAAAATCCATTTGGATTCCTTTTTCCTTAGTGTACTATTCACATACTTCTCAAGCAGACTTATATCGTACTCTCCTCTATTTTTATTGGGCAGCCTAAGCAAAGAGGACATCAAGTTGGTTTTTTTTGGTACATTTGCTTGGGGAGTGTAGCAATATTCTTTTTGGTTTTGCTTATGGTTTGATGTAATTTGCATGTTTCTTGGTAATGGTTCATAATTGAGCCTTGTATCAATTACATGTTAAGGAATTGATTAGTATGGGCTTCACATATCTAAATTATGGAATTGATTTCAGCTTAATGTATAGATTAAGAACTAAAATTGTTTACATGGAATTTATAAAGTAATTAGCGACATGCAATACTGCAATAGGATTCTTTTAAGTTTACACAATAAAGATGAAGTTAACATTCTTAAAGGATTGTTTATTTCTATTGCTATATGTATGTTGTCCGAGAATTCCGTGAGCAATTGTGAAGTTGAATTCAGTTTGTATAGCTTCTATTTATGGATGTCAATTTTTTGATCAAGTCCTTGGATCATTGTAGAAAAGAAGTATTGACATTTTAATCATATCTATATTTTTAACATGAAGCATATAATTGTTTGGAGGTTTCTCTAAAATGAACTTTGTTTATGTTATTTGAAAGGAAGCTAAAGAACAAACATGTCAGTAATGTTATAGGAGTTTTTTGAGATCATGGTTAGCTGGTATGATCATATAATTTTGTTTTTGGGTTCTAAACTTGGACAACATAAAATTGAGATTGCTTTGAATGTTCTATGATGTTCACATTTGTATGGTTTGGTTTAGGCCAATTTTACTATTGAAGAGGAGGATTTTTTAATGTAAAAGTATAGTGAAGCATGTCTCTTGTCTTTTGTGACTAACATTTAAATCTTGAACATCAGAATTGAAGTTTCTTCATTGTAGGTTCTACCTGAGGTGTAAAAATGTAGGTGTCATCTCAAGCATGTAAGTACCCTTTTAGTCATGGCATTTAGAACATCTTTTAGGACACTTAGTTTGATTGTAGCGTTGTTGTGCTTGTTAAATAACAATTATGTTATTATAGTAAATGTAGATGGCAAGCAAGATGCTACTGATCATGGTATGCTACTGATCATGGTGTCACTGATCATGGTGTCAAAAAAAAAAAAAAAATCTTATTGTAGTTCAGATCAATTCATAAGATTTGTAATGCGTCCTATAGCTTAATCGCCATGCTATAATTTGGTTCATGAATATTAGTTTGCAGCTTGTAATGCTATTTTTTAGGAGGATTTTTTTTCTTTTTCTTCTTATCTTAACAATGTATTTGTTCGGTAGTAAAATCAGTCATCTTTGTATGAGTTTTACCTCTTCTATTTCTTGTTATGTTTTGTTTTATGGTTATCTACGGTTACCACACCTTTAAGACATCCGTATTTTTCCCTTAAGCTATTTCAATTTCATTGTATCCCATCTTGGTGTTTTTTATTTTTTTATTTTCACCATATTGTACCATTTATATTGAATAATATTAAAGTTTATCTTAAATTTGTATAACCCGTATTATTTTTTGTCTACTGTTAAGCTATTTGCAACTCCTTGAGCATCAATATGTTACCTCTATGCTTTTTAATGGCTCATGATAATAGTTAGTTGAGAAAATTATTAAATTGTAATTTTGAAGCATAAATTTATTCTATTTATTCAGTACAGAGATGAGATTCTTTCATCTAAAATGCACCACATAAATATGAACATGACAAATTTAATCATCCTTTGCAATGAAGTTTGTTGATTAATAACAGGATGTTGAATTCTTTCTTGCGTGCGTTTTTTTCTCAATATTTTCATGTTTATTCCACAGGTATTTTGCACACCCCAACTTCCAGATTAAGTTGATAGGAGATTGTGGTTTCAACCAGTAGGAATTTCATTATGGATTTTATGAGATTAAAGGAAAACTTAGAATGTTATATGCAGACAAATTTTTTAATCAAGAGAAGGTAGAATTAAGAGAAGTTTACAGGATTTGAAACTTTTTCTAATTTCTCAAATTATATGCCTAAATAGATTGACGATCATAAAGCTGATCACTTTTGAAATTTTGTTGCCTAGTTAGTATCTGAAAAACTATATGAAGAAAATGTGGGTCAATCTATGTAGAGAGATGTTGAAGTAAAGGATCAATAAGTACTTCTAGTTGATCTACCCAATGAAATGTGCACAGAGGAGTACGTAGTTCATGTGAAGTCTAAAAAGATGTGAATAAAGCCTAGGAGGATCATATAGAGTACCAACATGGACTATAGAATGAGTACCAATGGATGCCAACAATATATCCAAGAGGCCAAACATGATGTCGTGATTGGTTTAAAGGATTCAAAGATGGAAAATAGTTTTTATGAAGAGTTTTTGTAAGAAATAAGTGTTTTCTTTGTACGAGTTCTTTTAGAGAGATACAATTCATTTCTTGGAATAGTACATCAACTTTAGGTTCATTCAGGTTTAATCAAATTATAATCAATCATAATATCTTAGTTATCGAAAGTCGGTTAGCATGCATATGAACTTTCTGAACCAAAAAGATCACAGTGAGATGGTCACATCAAAAGGACAAGTTATTTAGATTAGATTAAAAAAAATAGAAAGATCAGCATTTTTAGTTAAGAGTTGATTTTATTTCCAATTTGTCATTGCTCAGTGAATAAATGTATGAGCAAGTGTCATAGAAGTGGAAGATGATCCAAAAGGTTTTTATTTTTTTAACTATTTCTTTGGAAGATCAAATTTGCAATTTAAGAAATTTAAGTTATAATTTTCAAAATTATAATATTAAATTAAAAGTGACAGATAGGATAGAAAATATATTTATGTGATGGAATCAAGGAAGCTAACCATTATTCTCCCTCTAATTTTCTGCACCTATTTCATTGTCAACCATACGTCAAGGAGAGATTCAATGGACTATTTTGTTGATTTAAGCTATGGTTATCCATAATTTGAATGGATGTAAGAAATTTAAGATAAAATTTCCCAAATTTGTTGTAATTGTGGATAGACTCATTGGCTATTTTCTGTTAAGTTGGAGGACTTGGGACATAAAAATTAACTTTCGAATATTTAAATAATTTTTTCTTTATCTCTCTCTCCAATTTGCAGCCAAAGAGGCTAACCAACCCCCATCTCGCTCTCTATTTTGCTATAAACTTCATGACTCTTTCTTAGCCCCCCAATTCTAGATCAGAGATTGCCATCTTTCCTTAGTTTGGAGATCAACTTCTTAGCATATGCAATTTGTTTGTAATCCTTCATAGAGGCCAGGGTTAGGCCAACCAAATGTCACATTGAGAACGTGACATGCGAGTTTTTCTCAAAAAACTGAAACGGTTTGGCCAGAATCGGTTCAACTGAGAGAGGACTCTTTAAAGCGGGGGGGGGTGTCTCCCCCGCCCGCCCCCACCCCCCCTCCCTGCTTTCATTAGGCGGGAATTTTCACTCCTTTATATTTTCATTTCCCTCCCATCCCTCTTCTATTTATATATTGTTTGTAGTGATAGGGTTCAGCTTATGTTATTTTCCGATTTCTGTTTGTGAGGCCAGCTGTCGACGTTCTGTTTTCCCCTCTAGGGTTGTATCCGATGGTTAGGGTGGTGCTCCGGCTGTATCCCTCTCCTTGTTGGTGATTGTTTCCTTCTTTTGCTCGCTTCCACCCTCACCCTGCTCGCTGCTTCCCCTGCATCCCGTCCAGCAAGCTCTTGATTCCCTCAGCCCATCCGGCAGCGATTTTCAGACGTAATACCTGCAGGATCCTTCTGCAGTTTCCGTTCTGCCAGAATCACTGCCGGTCCGTCTCCCACTCCAAACTTCCACCTCTAACCCGCACTCCCTCCTGTCCAACCCGCAACATCCCCACCTCCCCACAGGCACCTGTACCGCAGCTGTCACTCTCCTCACAGCTATCCCACTACACCTTCCCGTGGTCCCGTCTTCCTCCCCATGGCCAACCTCCCCACAGCCGGCCTTCTCTTTTCCTTCCCCTCTACAGCCCAATCCTTACAGTCCAACAGCCCAACAGCAGCTCTTCTCCAATTACTTCCCCACTCTAGCCCAACTCCAACTGCTCAACAGCAGCCCTTCACCCTTTCCATCCACCTCTCCGGTCCAATCCCATATAGCCCAACAACAACCCTCTCCCTTTTCTTCCCCACAGCAATCTGAACCTGTACAACCCCTCCTAAACCTTCCTGCTGCCATCACCCTCCACCCCACATACAACCGCAACACCGCCACCCTGATCCACGCCCTAGCTTTGTGTTTGTATTGTATTTTCTTATTGCAACTGTCCTTGTTTGTAATCCCTTGTAATTTAACAAAAATATTTCTATTTTTATTGTGGTTTGGGTTTCCTTCGGTATCATAACGGACTCTTATCCACATACAAATTGAGTGTTATGCATGTAAATCTCCCAAAAAAAATGGTGTTCAATAGAGGAAGTGCCATCAATTGTAAAGGACATTACATGAAGAGGAAATAAATACCAATGAGATCTAATGAAGAAAAACGTTAGACATATTGAAGGTCTATGTTTGAGGCAAAGTGCGTGCGCTATATAGTTGGTGATGAATGTCTATTAAAGGTCATATGAAAGAACCATTATTGATGAATTATGAGGAATATTTTGAAAATCCTTTTGTAGATTACTATTTCTGCCGAGGAGAACGATCTCAAGTTACAGGAGGACCTCAAAGTGGAGATTGAGTTGATTGTAGTGGAATCAACAAGAACTTAGTATGTGATGGAACCGAGTAAATGATTGAGAAGTACCAGTGCAGCTTTAATGGTCATGATAATCCTTAGAAGTTAAAAATTACACTTTTTATAGCCTTAGAAGCTGTTTAAATGGATTCTGAGATGTGTCTGTTCTTTTCTAAAAATTCTAGGATTACTTCGTTCGAGCTGTGCAGAATGATTGTGATGAGGCCAAAGTTGATGGCTTGTTTGGGATATTTTTTTTTATTTTTTATTTTTTGTTGTTTTTGCTTTTATTTTAAAATATGTTTGTTTATTGTATTTATTGTGTCTTTTAATTTTTGTTTTAAAAAATAAATTAATTTTTTTTTAAAACACCTAAAAGTTGTTTTGAGTGAGTTTAAAAACAACTAAATATGCTATAACATATCAAACTTGTTTTATTTCAATTGAAAATATAAGCAAAACAAAATCTAAAAGTTATCCCAAATGGCCCCTAAGTTAATGGTCATGGCTACTTTAAAATGGTATTATAAAATGCTATAGGGCATTTTGTTGCAGATGTTAAATAGAAACTAGTAATTTAACTATGGTTTTCTTCAATCCAAGCGTTCTTCCTTTGTTTGTCTAGAGATTGCCATGGTATTGCCGGACCAAGATCCGTTCTTACATCAGTATAGGTTTGAATCTCATGTTTTCAATGTTATTTGTCTCATTTTATTCATTTAATCGAATGTACTGATGAAGAAATTGCAACTCTTGTTTAAAATATCTGAAAAGCTGTGAATCCTTGGAATGATTCCATAATCTGCATAGTGTTGGTAAATCTTTTCATTAAATAAAGTTTTGAAAGAGTTGGCCACCTGCTAAGGTTTTTGTTTTGCATGCTCCATTTCTGTTACAATTTGCAGGTTTTTAAAGTTACATTTTATTTTTTCCAACGATTCAGGACACTGTGACTGGATTTTTACTTGCTGGAGTTGGTAATGTTGATTTGCGAAGAAAGACCAACTACCTCATTGTGGACTCAAGTATATTGACTATCCTTTGTTTTAGGAATATTTACATACGTACCACTCAATTCCTATCTATTTACATTTCTAACACCAAAACTTAAATTTTTACATATATGCCACCTTACCTATGTATGAAAAGATGTTTTTCAATTTTTAAAAGTTAACATAGTAATATTTTTTATATGATATGACAAATTCGGGTATTATAATTGTAAAGGGTAGAGTTAAGGTTTTAGTATGCAAATTTGTGGGAATTTGGTATTATGTATGTGATTGCTCCTATTTTTTATTCGATTCAACTCACCTGACTAGTTTGCCATGTTTACTCAATTCTGTTAATTTTTTTTTTCTCAATCATTGGTTTCCATATTTGCTTTTATGTTTCAACTCTAACTTGTCGATTCTGCAATTCTTTTGATTTTTTCACTTCAGGGTACATTATTTAATTTATGTCATTGTGGTGTTTTGATGCAACATATCTTCTAGATATGTTTCGTGTGAAACATATTGGATTTCTTTACTATATTTATTTGGGGCATTTACATGCATACCACCCAATTCCCATGTATTTACATAACACCAAAACTTTATATTTTACGTTCATACCACCCAAGTCTTTTATATCACTTAAAAAATACCACTTTTGATTTTTAAAAAGTGAAATGCATCTTTTCAAGCACAGGCGAGGCAACATACATGTATATTATATAGGAATTGAGTGGTATGTATTTAAATCTTCCTATTTATTTTACATTTGATCATCTTCTGGAGCGATATTGGATTTGCTCCTGCCCTTCAATGTAATTTTATCCATTATAAAATATGTTGCAGATTGTGCACCATTGATTCCACTGTGGTTATGACTCGATACCGGATCTTCATAGTGCTTTCTTTTTTCATATATTAAGGCAATATCTATCTTCCAGTATAATATGAAATCTGAATCCTGATAAATAGGAGATGGAAATGAGTGATAAAGTAATGGGCTTCAGCTAACTTTCTGATTTCAATGGTGGGTCTGATACGTAACTATGTTCAATTAGCACTCCATGCAAAATGACATGTCATAGATAGTCCTAGATTCTCTTTAGGAAGATTTAGATTTATAACACCTAAAGTTTCATATTTACATTTATAACACTTGGTGTCATAAGCTTATTCAGGAAAAAAAAGGTGTATTTCACTCTTAAAAAGTTAATAATAGTGGTATATATATAAATATGAAAGATTAGGTATTGGATACGTAAATGCATAAGAATTGTATGGTATGTACGTAAATGTCCTCATCATTGCATTGATATAATTGAAATATTTTACGGTCACGACAATCTATTGAAGGTTTAACAATGTTATAGACATATCCCAGTTTTCTTTGATCTAATCTCATTTCAGTTTGCTGACCAGTTATGACTGAATTTTTTTCTTAGAAACAACTGTAAAAGCTATTGAAGACGCATTCAAAGAGTTCACAACAAAGGAGGATATCGCAATAGTTCTTATCAGTCAATATGTAAGTACTTCTAGTGCTGTTGTGCTCATTTTGTTTTCAAACTCCCAATGACTTTTTTGGTTGCTTGGTCACAAAGATCATGTTTGAAAATGATGAATTTATGGTTCTTTTTTTTATGGGGGGCATTTGCATACATACCACACAATTATTATGTATTTACATATCTTTCACCCATGCATTCATATTTATCTGCATACCACTGTCTGTTGGTTGACATCGTTGGTATAAGACCCCTCAGGTCTGGGGTTGGAATTCCTTTTGGCGACGTGAGCCTCTACATCCAAATTTGCACATGCACACATGGAATTGTCATGAATAGAGAAAGAAAATCATTTTGGGATTAGTTAATAATGATGCAATTTTATATGGTATAGGTGGCGGACATGATAAGATTTCTGGTGGATAGCTACAACAAACCTGTTCCTGCAATTCTGGAGATTCCTTCAAAGGATCATCCTTATGATCCTACGCATGATTCTGTGCTCTCTAGGGTTAAGTATTTGTTCTCTGCTGAGTCCATCGCATCAGACAGGCGCTAAAACCAGATCCTCATCCATATATTTATTATGGCTTCAGCTAAGAGTGTAAGAAATAAAGGAAGATTTACATACGTACAGCTCTATTCTTATGTATTTACATATTTAACACCTATATATTTTTTTTACATATATGCCACCTTAGCTATGCATAAGCATAAAATGGTGGTATAAATGTGAGAAATGAAGTTGAGGTGTAGATATGCAAATACATATAAATTGGGTGGTATCTATGTAAATGCTCCAAAAATAAATCAGTTATGAATTATTGGAGGATGTAAAAAAAAAAAAATCATTTTGATTATTGGGTGACTTGTGTAATAACGATATACTTGTATGTTTGGCTGCTTGTTTAAATAAAGCTTAAAGATTGAAGAGACATTAATCAGTTTTTGTTTGCTTCCTTATTTATTTATATATTTATTTATTTTTTTATGGAAGTCTAATTATTTTTTCATCATTAGTTTTAGATGGTTAGCAAACGATTCATGGAATAATAGTAATAATAATAATTGTTCTTTTATTCAGAAACATGTTACAAGAATGTCTGTTTTTAAATAATATAAATTAATATTGCAAGAATGAGCGAAAATAATAGGAATGTGACATTAACTAGGTTGCCTTGATAGAAGATCAAATATAGTGGCTGTGGTTGTTATGTGATAGTGATTCAACAACCTTATTAGTGATAGCTTGGTGATGATGATTTGAGTGATTTGATAATGGAGGTCTAACAATTACAATCATGTTAGCCAAGCATCAATGATCTGATAACAATTATGATAATAGTCAAGCAATTGTAAGGGCAACAATACTGTCAACGGTGTGACCGTGTTACACTATCTGATGGATAAAGGTGACCTGATGATAGTGGGGGCTTTTAGATATTTACTTGGCGAAGATAATAGTGGTATGATGTCGGTAGCGGTTATTGCAGTGTTGGAAGGGTGATGGTGGTCAATAGACGATGATCAAGGTCGAATGGCAAAGTCAATTAGGAGAAGGTCTAAGAAATTGGTATGTCGTTGTGGCGGCAATGATTACGATTTGATGATCTGACGTGGACACGATATCGACGGTAATTGAGCATTGGTGATTCGACATAATAGCAGCCAAGAGATGATGATATGATGATGGTGGTAGTGCTCTGATGATGTCGCATGGCGAAGACAAAGGTATTATGAAAATAATGGTTTGAGAGTGGCATCAATGACTCAACATCAATTGGGTGACGATGACCTAACATGGTGTCGTTGGTCTGACATGGATAGCTTGATGGGTTTGTCGATCAGATGAAGATGATAGTGGCTTGGAGTTGGTTAACAGTCGTTGAGAGTGGCATCAATGACTCAACATCAATTGGGTGACGATGACCTAACATGGTGTCGTTGGTTTGACATGGATAGCCTGATGGGGTTGTCGATCAGATGAAGATGACAGTGGCTTGGAGTTGGTTAAGAGTCAGTGGTTTAGTAGCAATGGCAACCAAATGACGGTAGCCCCAGCATGGCATGGTGGCCCAACGTCGACGGCCCGACAATGATGGCTTGATGGTAGCGAAAGCGGCCTATTGAAGGTGGAGGTGGTGGCTCAACGTCGGTTGGGTGCTAATGACCTGGCGGCAATGAGTAGTGGCTTGTCGTTGGTGGTTCGATATGATAGCTATCTTCCAAAGTCAACAGTTCGATGATGGCGGTCTTATGAATGTGGCAGAAACTTGACAAAAGTTAGTCGAATATGGCGGTGGTAGCCTTAAAAAGGATTTTCGACACAACAATGAAGGCTTGACATCGACAATTTGGCATGGCGGGGGGGGGTCAGTGTCACCCTGGGG
>NW_018164444.1:80195874-80217900 GCF_001263595.1 Phalaenopsis equestris
GGATCGATATAGTTATATATATATATATATATATATATATATACATATATATTATTATCGGTCCATCTTACGGTAAATTTAAATAAGGATTAAGTTATATAAATCAGGTTTATTATTTTAAATAATGACAATCACCAACTGTAGGGCTTCTGCTGAACACTAATGCTGAACCCTAACCCTCTTCCAAATCCGGGGTTCTTCCGCTCCATCGTTTTCTCATCTTCCACACAGGTAACATTACCCTTCGTCTCCCCGCTACTCAGCTCCACACTCAATTGCAACTTGTTTCCATCTTCTCAGGCGATACGCGTATGTTTATTTCCGGCTACTTCTTTCACTCTTCTTCTATCCGGCTTTCTCTCATATATTATCGACTATTTGGTGGTTCAAGCCGTGGAATCTGCTTTGTATTTCGGTTTAGGATCAATTTTATGGTCTCTCTGTCACGATGAAAAGGATACGGGGCATTGCGGCATCTGCTTTCCGTTGTCATTTCTTCTATACGTGTAGGAGCTAAGATTTTGTAATATGTTAACATATTCCATAAGTTTATTGGGGCGGATTTTGATTGTATTGCTTGTCTCACTTAGCTTAAAGCGAACCCATTTGAATTTAAGTTGTTGTATGAGGCTTGTTGGTGTTTCTGGCGCCATTGTAGATGTCTGATGTGCGTATTGGAAGTTTTGGGTAAACGTCTGGCTTCTAAGGAATCATAAGGTCTTCATTGTTCCAAATCTCGAATGTATATAACAAGTTCTGTACGTGGGATTGCTTTTTTGGAGGTCTTGGAGATTAGATCCTCCTCCTTATTTTGTTTGGGTTAGTTTATTTCGACTGGTTTGGCTGAGCACATATTTGACTGGTTTTATGTTAGCACTTTTGGCATTATTATTTATTTTGAGTTGTTTCTCAGCCATTGGTGCCATAACTGCATTGTGACCGAACACATGCGTTATCTTTCCTGCCAAAAATTTCGCATGGAGGATTGGCTGTATGTTCTTAACCAAATAGAAAAAAAAAAGCAAGATAAGGTGTGATTTTCTTATTTTGCAAATAGAGCCAATATTCACCTATTTTAATGTTTTAATCCAACTTTGTTATCTCCTTCAAGAATCTTCACTGATTTTGGTATGTGGAAAAAACTATTGAGGTATTTTGCTTTTAAAAATTTTCTTTTGATTCCAACTAATCAACTGGATCTCCTTCCGTTTTAATTGAACCAAAACTTGTGCTAAAGACAGCTTATACGTTTTTTTTTTTTTTTCGCTGTAGCATATCTTTGTTTCTGTTACTAAAGACCCAACAGGATTTCATGTAAAACCCAATTCGGTTACCTGCATTTATTAAGTAAAATTATTCCCATGTGGCTTCTCAAAGATGATTTAGTTTTGGGTTCATTGTGATAATACGTTAAAATTCTTTGGAGAAGTACTAAACTTACAAATCCTGTCGCCCATATCATTATTTGGTGCGTAATATTGATGGCTAATTCATGCTTAAAAATCTCTTTTTTCACCATAGGTAATAGTCAGACCAACTGTCAATAACATAAGTCAAGCATGGCTTTGCCACTTACATCTTCCAAGCGACCTTTTGAACGCTATCCTAATGAGCCGAATGGAAGAGGAAAGTGGCAGAAGACTTCTCCATCTGTTTCCCAGCCAAATCAATTCAAAGTGCCACCAGGGTCTGTAGTTTTTCGTGTGCTCTGCCCTTCTTCAAAGACTGGAAGTGTGATTGGTAAAGGAGGTGGCATTATTGCAAAAATACGTCACGAAACTGGTACAAGAATAAAACTTGAAGATACTGTTTTTGGCTGTGATGAACGAGTTGTAACTATAAGTGGTCCTGCAAATTATTCTAAGTTTAGAAATGTCCAAAACAAACTAGATGATAGTGATAGTAATTCTGATGACGGGGAGGATAGTAGGGCTAGTGCAGAGGATTGCGAAGAAAAGGAGGATTCTTCCACTACTGATAGTTCAAAGTCAGCGAAGGCAACATCTTCAGTTCAAAAGGCTTTGCTGCTCATCTTTGAGAGAATAATTGAAGGTGAGCAGGAGAATGATGATGCAGATAAGACTAATAAGAAATCTCATTTTATAAGATTGCTGGTTTTGTCCAACCAAGTTGGTTGTCTTTTGGGAAAGGGCGGAAGTGTGATCAAGCAGATGTCGACTGACAGTGGAGCCCAAATCCGTATACTTCCCAGGAGCAAGCTTCCTTTGTGTGCATCACCACGTGAAGAAATTGTGCAGGTAATGATTGGATTGTTCAATCTGAATGCATGCTTGAATATGCTACCTTTATTACCTGGGCATTCCTTGATAGTTGTTTCCTTAATTATTATGTGGGGCAGGATTTTTTATTTTGGAAATTTGCATACCCAGCACAAAATTCTTAGATATTCTTAATCTCAAACCTAAATTTTCATATTTACATATATAGTTCTTTGGTGCTTTAAACCTATTCATGAAAAGGTGTATTTAAAAAGTGGTAATAGTGTTATTTTTGATGTGATGTTAAACATTCGAGTGTTATGTGTACAAAGAATTCTGTGCTATATATTTAAATGCCCTTTTTTCTTTAAGTACAAAAGTAGTTTTGGAACTTATTTGAACCTGGCTTTTAGCATTGGTTTCTTTGTTGCTATTATATTTTTTGGAAGATTCACCCAGGTTTTTACTATTCTATATTCAACTTCAGTGCTCAACATGTAATATATTGAATGTGAAATCTCTAATGGATGGTGATTTTTGTACATCACAATGGAGTACAGATCGCTGGAAGTGTAGAGTCTAGAAGGAGAGCTCTCCAATCAGTTTCTCAGAAGCTCACGGAGAATCCACCTCGTGATTGTGATTTCCCTGTAGACGATCTTCTCGGGTCATCATCACATACATATGCTTCTAATCCTCGCCCGGAGGCTTTTAACAAGAAAAATTATCTGCCCATTCAAGGCCCACCTCATCTTAATAGGACGTCATTTGATGCCAAAGACATTTCGTATTTTCCTAAGTTTCACGAAGGTTCTGTACCAGGACAGATGCCTGTTGCTCCAGAGGTTCTTGTCTTTCAATTGTTGTGTTCCAATGATATGGTTGGATGTGTGATTGGAAAGGGAGGTAATATTGTGAAGAACCTGCAGCATGAAACTGGCTGTGAGATTAAAGTCCTGGAGACTTCTGCCAAGACAGATTATCGCATTATAGTCATTTATGGTCCCGCGGTAATACTTTAATTGTTCTTTCTCTTTTTTTTTATGCTTTATAGTTTATTTTTGAAGTTTACTCAACACATATGAGTGACATTAGGGGTTTCTGTGTTTGTTAAATTTTTCGTGAAGTATTTGCAGAAGGTTTTCAAAAATGGCATCAAGGCTTAATTAAAATGGTCATTATTTTTCAAAATTTTATTTGAGGGGATTTAAGAAACTATAGCCTGATTTTTTTTATCATATTTTTCCGTGTTAAGCAGCCGGTTTTTTTTTTCATGGGGGTTTGGAATTGCTACCAACATGTGCTCTGTTATAACTTATTTGCTACTATCCTATGTCTATCTAATTTTATGTCTTTGTTTGCTTTTGAGGGGAAGTGGCATGTTGTTGAAGTGTATTGCTTTAGCTGTTTGGTTGAAAGGACTTTTGAGAGGAAGTGGGAAATTGCGAAGGAGATTGTGTCAACTGTTTGTTTTGGAAAGGACAGTGGAAGCTGAGTTTTTGCACCTGGACACATTTTGGTTCTGAAGTTCTTCGATGTTAGGTTTTTTTTAAACTAAATATTTTGAAGATTAATTTTTTGTTTGGCAGTGCCTTAGCTGTGTGCATGTGTGTAGGTCCTTGCCCGTTGATTCCCTTTAAGACTCATAGGTGAGTGGGGTAAATGTAAGAAAACCTTCAAAGATTTCTCAAGAATATTTGTTCTTATCAACTTATGTTCTTATATGTGTTGTCCATGTGAAGTTATATCCCTTGGAATTTTGGATGCGAGAGGGTAACATTTGTATTATGGATGATTTTTGTTAAAAGAGAAATGAATATGGGATGTTCAATCTGTTTTATGATACACGATGTAGGATAAGACTAAAGATGCAAACATTTCGTGGATACAAGTTTTGGTTTGATTCTTAATATTAGTTGCATTTGTTTTTGGCTATTTTAACTAAATCTTTTGTCAATACACATGCAAAAGTTTCTCATCCTGTGAAAAGCAAAAGTATTGAATGTTTAAAGACATATTACATGACTTGAAACAACTGCGTGGTGAAGTATGGAGGCGTTTTTATATTCATTTATCAGATGACAAGTTAAACAAACTTTTAATTAGCTTCAATTCTTTGCTCATTAAACCTTTCCTAGCACTACAAAGCTTAAGGGTCTGTTTGGGACAGCTGCAGCTTATCCAGATAAGCTGCTTATTATGATAAGTCGCTGATCAGCAGCTGATCCGGATAAGCTGTCTGACTGTTTGATTTGTGCATTTGGAAAACAACTGATTCTGAATAAACTACTATAGTTCTCTTTTGAATAAGTTGTTTAACTTTTGATTTGTGTGTTTTGAAAACAGTTGATTTACAATTTTTTTAGATAAATGAACAATCTGACACGCAGAAGTTGTTATGTTTTCAACAAAACTGCAATCTCTATCCCATAGATACTTTATAACGAGTTAAACCCCTTCAAACTCATTCGACACATACAGACCACCCAAAAATTGTTATTTACAATCTACCAACTCGAGTTAAACCCCTTCAAACTCATTCGACACATACATACCACCCAAAAATTGTTATTTACAATCTACCAACCTTCTTAATTCAATCATATAGGGGAGATAAAACCAAAGATTCATGAATTTATAGAAATAAAAACTACTCATTTCCCAATCACAAAGAGGGTAGCTGGCAGTCACACACACAAACACAACTAGGGAGAGGGATTCATGGAAATCGTATAAGTAAAATTTGTGATATTCATTACTATTCTTGGAGATGCAACATAACATTGATTTATTGGGAATGTTTAAAGTTTGTAAAATCACAAGTTCAAATGTTAAGACATGAAAGTACAAAAGAGTTGAGTTGTGTGTATGTAAAACTTCCAAAACAAATTCTAGAGACAATAATACAATATCATGTGGGAAAATGTTCAAGCTGCAACAAAATACTAATAATATAAAACAACCAACACTTTTACATTTACGTATGTCACACCAATGCTTTAGTTTTTACATTTATATATTTACGATCACATCAAAGAAATACAGTTACATATAAAAAAGTGAAATACACCTTCACACACTAATATGGAGTATCATGAGACAAAAAAAGAAAAAATAATATGTTAAAATTACAAGAAAAAAATGACAATATTGACTTTAAAATATAGAAACATATCACGACGAATGTTGCACGGTTCTGACACCCCAGAACCGTGAGCAAAGTTGTCATACTGGGAAGCACTCGAACCATAAGCGATGTAGACGAGAGAATATAATATAAACTGGTTAGGACTCGGTATCAAAATATTAAAGTTGGATTATGCTTGATTTGCTTGCACTCTTTTGTTCAGGCCAACTTACAGTAGCACTGAGCTGCAACGATATTATGTGGGAAAATGTTAAAGCTGCAACAAAATACTAATAATATAAAACAACTAATTCTTCTACATTTACATATCTCACACCAATGCTTTTGTTTTTACATTTATATCACTCAAATATTTCTGATCACATCAAAGAAACATAGTTATATATAAAAAAGTGAAAATACATTCACACACTGATATAGAGTATCATGAGACAAAAAAAAAGAAAAAATAACATGTTAAAATTACAAGTAAAAAAACGACAATATTGACTTTAAAATATAGAAGCATATCACGACGAATGTTGCACGGTTCTGACACCCCAGAACCGCGAGCAAAGTTGTCCGACTGGGAAGCACTCGAACCACAAACGATGTAGACAAGAGAATATGATATAAACTGGTTAGGACTCGGTATCAAAATATTATAGTTGGATTATGCTTGATTTGCTTGCACTCTTTTGTTCAAAAACAAGTGAAGCCAACTTACAACTTTAAATTTAGCACTGAGCAACATATTATTTTTTTAGCATACATAAAACCACACATTAGGTTTTGGCAAAATGGGAATAATATACCCATGGACATGCACTTCACAAAGATGCATGCTCTAAGCCACCAAAGTGAAACTGATGAAATTGTAAAAAAAAAAAGGAAATATCGTGTTATTGTTCGGAAAAACTAAATGAAAAAAACATATTATTCTTGACAATCATAAAAAAAAAAAATCTAATCTAGATGCAATAGCCGAGCCATAGCACAAACACTTAACGTGTTATGAATCACTGCACAAATGCACATTAACCGAACTAAATTTCACAATAAAACCTTATATCAGATCTCATCCATAAAAAAATCAGGTCTAAATGCAATATGCGAGGTTTCCCTGCCAAAACTCTAAAAAACTAGGTTTCACTCAAAAAATCTAAATAAACCTAAAAGAAATTTAAAAAAGTTTAAGCTAAGAGGCGTAACCAAAGAAAAATATGAAATATTAGAGAAAAGATACTCAAAGATAACAACTTGGTAGCCAAACAAGCAACCAAGAAGAATATCGAGCAACCAAGCAAGAATGGCGAACAATCGAGCCAACGGAGAAATAGAAGTAGATATTAGAAGACAAAAGCGACAAATCTCAGTTATCGCGGCCGAGGCCCAAAAACTTTTGAGAGGTGAATGTGGAGGCCGGGGTTAGGGTTTTTAGTGTTACATAATTATATATATTAGAATATATGAATTATATAACTTATATTATATAAATTACCCTCGCCCTGATAACTCAACTGGACAAGAAAAAAGTGGCTGGTGGTCTCCATGGAGGAAACTGCTAGCCACATTTGGAATTTGAGCCACATTTGGTAGCAGAGAAATGTATAGATTGCCAAATAATCTATTATAGTATTAAGACAAGCATAATAAATAGTAATCCATTGTCTTCATTAATCTAAGGAAAGAATATAATACTTCATAAAACCATCTGATTTAACGAGCCACCAAAAACTTCATAAATAGAAAGCATCATCCTTTCCAAGGTCCTTGTTAAGATCACCACATTATATTTCAGACTGTTGCATTTACATACATGCTTCAGGGAATACTTCAGTCCACACCCAAACATGGGCCATCCATCCAAGCTGCTTAATCACCCAACATGTCTAACATTTCTTCTAGCAGAATAAAGAGAACCCCCATTTTTGCAAGCAATGTATCAAGCCACAAATATATAGCCAAGCCACTGAACTGTAAGGAAACATCAGCCACTAAAGAAAATCCTTCATAGCAGTGGTTGCCCTAATAGACACGGGCCATCGAAGCTGCCTATAAATTGAAGGAGAAGTTTTAGCAGGATGCAGAGGAGGGCCGAGGCTTAACATCAACCATTGTATGGCTTCCTATAAAAAAACATAGACGCTCAAGCCACATTTGTATGCCCAAGCCAATTTTCGAAATATACAGGCAGTATGCGATATTTTTCCATACTTCAGTATTTATCCATCCAGGCTACTTTCTCGCCTTTACACACATATGGGTTATTTACATGCATTCCACACAATTCTATCGATGGATGGATGCATATATGGAGAGGGGGAGAGGAAGATTGACATACATAGCACTCAATTCATATGTATTTACACATTAACACCTAATCTTCATTAAAAAAATGCAGCCAAAAATAACTTCAATCAACACCCTCATGAATTATGCAAAGCAGCTGAAAGCTATAGCAGCAAGATGTAAGCCTCTCTAATAAGAATAAAGCTTACTGTAGAAACTTCAACATTTTGAGAAATTGAGCTACTTCTAGCCTTATTTGTAGTAGAAACTTCAACATTTTGAAGGGTGGCATGTTTCTAGAAACATGGATAAAACAAATAATAATAATAAGATGTAAACATAGTAATCTGAAATTCCTCTAAGCTACAGGAATCACCCCATCAAAGTGTTGCCCCATAGTAGATTGACGAGCTTAGAAGAAGGCAATTGCAGGGAGCACAACTGCCTCAAAAATGAACAATAAGAAATCTGAAATTCTAAACTGGTAGCATTATCATTATTACCGTTGAACCATTTCTACGAAATATGACAAAATCAGTGAGCACAACTGCCTAAAAAATGAGTGTGATCGTAAGGGTTGACAGAAAATGAATACAAAATCTGAAATTCAAACATGCTAGCCACTTTTCTACAAAATTTGGATTTACTGTGTAACCATAACCTTCTGAATTACATAGCTGCATATATTTTAATTGACAGCAGGTCAACAGTGAAATTCAAACTTGTAGCATTCTGTTTTGATAGAGCTGCAAGAAACGCCCCTTTGCAAATCTATCACAGCGAGATACAAAACTATTTCATATAATTTCAAATTGTTCAAAAGTTATACCAAGATGATTGGCATCAGAACCATAGTTGATGCAGAGAAGTAAGAGCAATGGTCTTCTCTCCTAAAGAAACTTCTGATAGCAGCAATAACTTCCTTTCTCACCTCCTTCAAGCATGTTTTGTAAACATGAGCAGACAATCCATCACGTTTTGCAAGGAAATATTTTTAATTCTTCTCTCCCTCTTTAAAATGAACTCCCCCTATCATATTCGAAATTTGTACATAACTAAGAAACTTTTGCATTTCATTTTGGGGCATTTAGATACATACCACACCAAATTCCTATGTATTTTACATATCTAACACCTCGACTTTAATTCAACTAGTCTGTGTATAAAGAACCTTTTTCTAAAATGGGATTATTTTGTTTAAAAGCTATCCTAGAACTAGGATGCTACAAAAAAGTTCTCAACTTTGCTTCCCATACACAAAATAGACTCAGAAAACAATATCCAATCAAAGAGATCACATGCTAAAACCTGATTTTCCAACATACTACGCAAAGTTCTCAGATTTGCTTCCCATCTAACATTGACTGGAAAGCACATTCTCCAAAACATAACCGAATGGAAGCTCAATAACTGAAAAGCCCTCAAAATTAAATAGCAAATGCCGCAACCAATAAGAATGCAATCAATAGCACATTCTACAAAACATAACTGAATGGAAGACCCTTCCAAAGCCCTTGCTCCTATCATATACCTCTGAAATAGCATAGGCTCCAACCACAAGCCAATATATGAATTGTTCTCTACCATAAATATACAACCATATAAAGATATATAAAAGTGTATATTCCACCAACCAAGATATACTTGAGGAAAAAAATCCCAATGCATCCAGATATCAAATAACCGTTTTTTTTCTATCTATCATAACTAGTTGGAACCGCATAAACTCTGGAGATGACTCCAAAAGTACAACCATTACCTCAGGATAATAGCCAAAACTACCAAACCCATGCGACTATGCTACCCTCCCAAAAACACCAAAATCTGCTACCATAGCAATTGCGAAGAAGTCAATAGGGAAAAGTGGCAACTCTCTACAAGTTCAAAATTCCGACATTTGCCGAAGATGTGCAATTCCCGAAGAAAGAATTGATATACCTTAATATCGAAGAAGATGGAGGAGCGAAAATGCCGAGGAAGAGGGAGGATTGGAAATGCCGAAGAAGATGAGGGAGGATTGGAAATGCCGAAGAAGATGAGGACCAGAAATGGCGAAGTAGAGGAGCGCCTAGGGTTTAGGAGATGCGAATGATAATAGGTAAGGAGTTGTGAACGAGTAGCGGGGAGGGTCATGGGAGTAATAAGAACTGAAAACACGAACGAAAACGTAGCCCGTGGGGGTCATTTCGAGGGGCCGCGTGTTTAACAAATTCAAAATACCGTTTGAGAATAAGCGGAAGTAACACAGAATCCAAAGGGTATGACGACGTTTCGAAAACGCCGCCCGCACTTATAAGCTGCCTCAAACGGGCCCTAAACCTGACTCTGCTTAGGCTGGCTACAATAATGTAACATGAGTCTCGTCCAGGTGTTTTGGCAAATGAGAAATTAGCTGTAAGTTATTTTTAAACTAAGTTCATAATTGAGCAAGATGCGTTTTTAGACTTTGAAGTGTGAAGCACATGGCATGAGCTTTAATTAAATGAAGTACGATCATTGAAATATCCTTTGTTTTTTATGTTTTCATAGATATTTTATCTGTTGACCATTGTTCTAGTTGAATTTACATTCAACTTCATTGGCTAATTCTACTTACACAGCACATGATCAAAGCTATATGATTTTATAGATAAGGGAGAGTGATCTGACTGCGTTATAATAGTAAAAAAAGGTTGGGTTGATTTAAAATGATAATATCGAGCATCTGCACGATGTAGAAGTGCATGAAAATCATGAAATAAATTATGAACGTGTCAGATAGGCTGCAAGGATACTTGACTAAAGCATAACATTTTGTGTAAAGAAAACCACCTTATTGCATTGATCCTTGTTCTGATTTGGATATCTGTAATTTAAAATAATTGAATGTAAGAATTTGATTAATCTCTCCTATTTACAAATTCATATTTTTTGGTGGCTTTTACAAGGCTATCGCCCGTTATGGTGAGCAAATGTTCATTATGTTTTGCCTTGATCAGAATGGCGATATTTGTGCAAACTAGCTCTGAAATATTTGGAGCAGAGTTGCTATTGAGTAATGTGCTTTGCGGTACTTTTGCTTGCTCATAGTATTTCATCTCAATCTTGCTACAGATTTAATGGGGTAGGCTTCTATACGATATGGAACCAAAAATAGTAGATGCCTCTTGAGCTCACAGCAGTTGCCCCTCGAGCTCCGCCAATATCCTGCCCCTCAAGACTATTCGACACTGGATATCAATGTAGTACTATCCCATAATGTATGAATCCCACTCATATAAAATCTTGAAAGGGGTGATTTGCGTTGCAGTATGATACAAAGTGTTATGCCAATATTTGTTTTATGCAATCCACTTGGCCTAAAGTTTCTTCGTTTCTGATACAAAACAATCCAGGCCTGTCTCCTCACTTTTGTCGATCACCTCCATATGGTCGTCGGTTTGAGGATGATATGTTGCGCTTATCTTAAGGACCGTTCCTTATAACTTGAACAACTTTTTGGGATTGGCTTTGGATTGCATTATCCCTGTTTCATACAATAGATTCCCATACTTCATGCAAACAGACTAGTTCAATATGAACATCGCAGCGACTGAGACCATTGTGTAGGGTTGTCGTAATGTGATGAAATGTGCATACTTGTATTAGCGATCAACTGCGGCCAAGATCATCTTAAACCCTTCTGATCTTGACAGCCCCTCTATAAAATCAATCATCTCTTTTTCCCAAACTTTCTTCGTTAAGGCTAAGAGCTGTAACCCTCTTTGTATCATTCTCAAATACTTGTGTCGTTTGCACACATTGCACATTGCTATCATTTTCTCTCTGTCTCTGCTCATCTCTATCCAATAAAGCTCTGTCGATAAATAACTGTATGTCTTTTGTACTCTGGAGTGCCCCTGAATGGCACTGTCGTGAAACTTATGTAATTATTTGGGGATGTATTTCAATGTTCTCGACAACACGAAACAACCGTGGTACAATAGTTGCCCTTTTTAATGCATATTTTGAATGACTGTTGGGTCTTGTAGCTACTTTACTCGTATTTTTTCAGCCTTTCCTCTTGCTCATGCCCTTCTTAGCTTTCCAATTCTGGCCCAAGGATATTGATAAGGTTGTCAACTAGGGCTTCTTTCAACTTACTTGACATTGCTTCAACGACTTTATTCTGTGTTCCTAACTGATACTAAATCTAAAAATCATATAGCAATAACTTAGATATCCACATCTGATATTTTTTGGTCACCATCCTCTGCTTAAAAAAATACTTTAAGCTCTCTTGGTCTATCCTGGCTAGAAAGTGTTGCCCCAACAGCTAGGACATCACTTCTGAATGACCAAGACAATAGACATCAACTCCCACTCGTACACTTACTTAAGCACGCTCTAGTTGTGAGCACCTGACTGAAGTAGGCAATCAACTGGTTGTCCTGCATGAGTATTGCTCCCAATCCATATCGTGACACATCCGCCTCTACCACAATTGATCGACAAAAATCTGGGAGTGCTAATACTAGAACACTGATCACGACTTTCTTAATATGTTTGAAGGTCTGAGTTGTCGCTTCCCTCCACTTATAATAGTTTTTCTTCTGCTGCTCTGTTAGTTGCCATCCTATCATGTCGCACCCCTTATGAGTTTTTAATAGCATCCAAAGAGATTTAGGATTCCCCTCATCTTCTTCAAACTTCTTGGCGAAGGCCAGTCCACCATCGCCTTGATCTTGAACTGGTTTGCTGCTACTTCTATCCTAGTCACCACATATCCTAGGCGCTCCACCTGCAACTGTGCAAAGAAACATTTCTTCAAGTTGGCGTATAAATGATGCTCTGTCAAAAACTTCTCCAATACTATTCTCAGTGCCCCACATGCTCTGTCTGAAATGCTTTGGCATGTCTTTTTGAAATGACATTGTCTAGTTCATCGGTGCCATGGTCGTCGAAACACTCTTGTAGGATCCTCCCGTGGTGTCACCTTTTCCTCGTTTTCTTCACTTGTTTCTTGAATTTCATCATCCGTGCGAGCTCTATCATTTTCTTCAATCCACGCAGTCTCAATGGTTGGAGGGCAGCTCAGATGTCGGGCTTTAGGCCTTTCAAGAAGTTCCCCTCCATTACTGTTGTGGAAATACCCCTCAACTATCCCAACAAAAGCTCAAATCTCTCTTTATATTCTGTGATCGTTCCCTCTTGAGCCAAATCATAGAATTTCCTGTGCAGATCTCCTTCCCGAATGGCTTAGAAATTTTTCAACAAGCAATCCTCAAATTCCTCCCACAAATGTATTGGGCACCTAACCTCCATCCATTAAAACCATGCTAGGGCCTTTCTCTCCAAACATAACTCTGCCGCCATGTGTTTCTCTTCCTCTGTTAACACATTTGCTGTAAAGTGTTGGTCTACTCGATACACCTATCCATGTGCAGCTTTCTCTTTGAAGATCGATTTCTTCAATTTCCTTACCCTCACATCGCCAGGCTAACTTTCTTTCCCTTCAACGTTTCCTCTAGTGTCTTGGTTGAAACTCCCTCTTTCAATCATAGTCATATCTCACTCCCTATTCTCTTCCTTCTTCATGCTCATCCGTGCCCATTGCACCAACCCTCCAATTTTCGGCTCAACGTCCTCCATTGAAAGTCTCCACCCCCTCCTGTTGGAGTCTTAGGGGGAAGCTCTTAGTAGTAGATGTTTTCATCCTCGTTGTCCTCTCGTTTGATCTCCTCCCTTTTGATTTGGCCAATGATTCGCTGATCAACCCTTTGTCAGAGTTTACAATTTGAGGGATTGGTGGGGACTTGAATTGCATTTCCATGAGCCTCCTTATCATCTCTCATATATCCCCTATGCTCTTAATTATGTCTTCCATTCGGTTTTCTATGGAAGGATACCTATCATCTATGATGGCAAACCTTTCCCGATCTGATTTGTCTTACTTCCCCTTCCAACACATCAACTTTCATTGTTGGCATTCCTCTGAGATCTTGCTCTTATACTAATTTGATACAATCCGAAACAAAAAACAACGAACAAACAACGAATAAATTGCAATAGAGGTGGTGAAACTCAAACGAGGGCTGATTTTATTAATTTCAAAGAAAGCAAACAAGATACCACGTTGAGCTACTATTCGAGAGGTGGATCGTCTCTCCACAAACCCTGGACTCTGCTAGGAACACCAAGAGTAAAAAAAACTGTAGCAGCATAAAAGATAAAACAAACCCTAGGCACTAGCCCACCTAAATATTTTCCAAGAAGCCTTTCAAACTTTCCCCCAAAATTCACTTAATTTCATCTCTTGTGTACGTGTTTAAAGCCTTAGTGGGCCCCATTTGGGAGCTGGAATCGCTTACGGCTGTGCCAGGGTATTCTGCCATCTTCTTCTGAACCCGTCAGCGTCTAGATGGTAGTAGGAGCGGACCGGTTGGCCGTGTCCAAACTGGTCATGCCTGTATCGGGGCAAAACAGAAACAGGCGTAACAGCATCCTGGACTGGAACAATGAACTTGTATACTATCTTGAAGGTCCCTTCAAGCTGCTCCTTGTCATCCTTGGTATCCCACCATTTATCAGATTAGTCTAGATGTTAAATTCTTATGATAATTTTAGGTATTTTTAAGTTTTGTTCAATTGTTCTCTCTTTTATGGTTCATTTTCAGGGCTAGCAATAAATAGTTCTGGTTTTACTATTCCTATATGTATAACCCTCAAATTTTGTTGGATACAGTCCAATTTCCTTCTGTTGGAAAAATGGACTTTCAAGTTGGTCGTTTGTGGATCTGGTGTGCCTTACCTCTTTCCATAGTCTTAGAGACGTGTGAATTAACCGAGTTCCTTTCTTATAGATAAACTTTCTTTTCTGCAGATCAACCGCCCTCTCATCCTCTACTTTTATCTGCTCACTGTCCAATCCAAAGTCCCTTGTCGCCATTCTTCCTATTTGCCAGTCAGTTGAAACCGCTTTGTTTTTTGAGTAAACTGTTTTCAACTCTTAATATAGCATAGTTTGTCCTTGCCAAACCCACCCATCACATAGATTAATTTCTTACTGCTTTTAGATTTCTTTACTCAACACTTACCAACCTTCCACTATGCTTATTGGGTACAGTTTTCTCCGAGCTTGATGTTAACATATAGCTACCACATATGAACTCATTGAACAGCCTTCCTTATCACAGAATATTTAGAATTACTTCTTTTTTAAACTAGTTCTCTTTTCTGTACGTTGTGGATTTCATGTTCTCTTAGTTTTGTTATTCATTATTTTTTTTTTCTGTTAACATAATGTAGTATCAAACCTTGTTTTGTATGTTCTGTGATGACATGGCTTGATAAGCAATATTTTGTTTTTTTGAAGAGAAAGTTTTGAGTAGTGAGACACCATTTATAAGTTAAAAGAAGTAGAATTGATAAAAAAAAAATGCTTAAAGGCACATGTATTATTTTAACTTAGATTTTGATCTTGTAATATCTGTGGATAATCAAATTGTCTTATGGATAGGCCGAGGTACCTTTCACCCATTTTACTAAAGATATATAATGTGATGTTTTTTGTGTTAAATAATATGATGGAACTTAGCAGTAAATAATATTATGTTTTAATAAGCTTGGATGTCTTTTGGATTAGATTATTTAGAAAAAGAGAAAATCAACAAAAACTCAGGGTTTGTTTGGGATCACTTTTGTTTTTTTTATTTTTGTTTTTATTCTATTTTTTTATTTACCTTTAAAAATATGTTTTAGTGCATCTTTTGCATGTTTTTATTTTTATTTCTAAAAACAAATTACTTATTTTTAAAAACATTCAAAACATCTAAAAATTATTTTCAATGTTTTTAAAAAGATATAAAGATGTTATATCATACTAAACATGTTTTATTTTAAGTCACAACATAAACAAAACACAAAATAAAATAAAATAAACGTGATCTCAAATTGCTCCTTGGTAATGTGGAAAATGTGAAAAGTGAAATGGGCGTGTTGTAAAACTAGGGAAGATCAAGGGAAAAGTCTGTGTTAGAGATACTTAAGTGTGGCCTGATAGGATACAAGGTTTATTATTAAACTTTGGTGATATGTGCGAGCACAACTGAAAGCATATGTTGCAACTATTACCTGTAAATATTATTAATGTGAATGACATGGGAATGTAAAGGAGTTAGCCCTGCGGCTTGGGTTAGGAGTTTTAAAAGGCAATGCTTAAACTAAAGCTAACAAATGTCAGTCAATGAAAATATCCTTAGCGAAGGGTTTATTATGCTGATTCTCATAATTGATAGCTCGTGATCATGTTACGCTTAAATACTAGAATGTATTTAATAGATTAAAGTACATGCTCCTTTAAGTGTCTTATAAAATGTAAGGTTCAGTAGCAGCAGCATATCATTTCTTTCAATTCGTTTGATGGTAATTCAGTTAGGTTTGCATATATTCAGAACAATTAACTTCAGATTTAGTGATTGGCTTCATAAGATGAACAATAAATCCAAAAAAATTATGGATATCTGTTTAATTTATTATATTGGTTTTTCATTATGTAGCTCCCAGGTGATAGAATATCCCCATCACAGGATGCACTTCTTCGTGTCCTTCATAGAATTTTTATAGAAGGTTCTAAGAGTGAAGATAATACTGCCATGGCTCGGCTTCTTGTTGCTCCCAATCAAGCAGGTTGTCTTATTGGAAAAGGTGGTTCCATAATAGAAGAAATGAGGAAGCTTTCTGGAGCCCAGATTCGTATTTTGAGTAATGATCTGGTCCCAAAGGGCGTGTCAGAACATGAAGAAGTTGTTCAAGTATGATACACTCTATTGCCTTATTTTAACATGCATTCACCGTAGTTTGCGTAGCACATCATAATTTGTTTTTCTCGATGCATGCTTTATGCAGCATTGTCAGTGTGCAGTTCTTTTTTTGTTGTTATCAGTTGCAAATTGAAATCTTCGTCTCATTTATAGGTAAGTGGTGAATTTGGAACTGTTCGGAAAGCAATTTTGCAAATAACTGCGAGGCTCAGAGGTCTTCTTTTTAGTGATAAAGCATCTACTTTTCTTGATCAGATGTCTCCATTTGGTTCATACATGGGCAGGGAACCTTCACCACCTCCAAGATTATATGCCCGTCATCCACATGAGAATATATCTGCTCTCGCTCATCCACTTCAGGGCTCACCTTGGTTCAATAAGGTTAAGTTAGGATGGCATTAATCAGTTCTTGATTGCTATTTTGTTCTTTAGAAAAAGTACTAATTTTAATTTTTTTTTTTAGAAGTAAATATATCTTATATACATACGTTTTTGATGTTATTTGTGATACTGAAGTGTTAGAGAAGTAAGTATCAAATATTTTGATGAATTGAGCCTGAGGATGATTCATTTTGAAATAGTGTTCACTTTTTTATTTAAAAAATTAGTTAGATTGAAATTTTGGATGAATTATTTTCCTCTTTTTACATTTTTACATCTCTATTTGAAATAAGGGCGTGCCTGAGATTTAAAATTGATTTGTTAGCTCATCACTTTTATTCGCATTTTGAAATAGTGTTCACTTTTTTATTTAAAAAAAATTAGTTAGATTGAAATTTTGGATGAATCATTTTCCTATTTTTACATTTTTACATCTCTGTTTGAAATATTTAAAAATTGATTTGTTAGCTCATCACTTTTATTCGCAAGTTATTTAGCAAGCTGAGTTTGAACTAGTTAATGAATCTACTTTACATGGCAAAGAGGCTTTTCTTCGACTTGTATGTCTGATATGCGCCTTATTTTTCTGTGCGGACTCCTGACGTAGCTCTATGTGCCGCGGAGGTTATTCCTGAGTTATTTTCAGGTTATTTTTGGGTTATTTTCAATAATTCCGAAATAACCCAGAATTAACCCAAAAATAAAGACGGCAGGTTATTTCTGGGTTATTTTCAGGAAAGTAACCCAGGAATAACCTCCGCGGGACGTAGAGCTGCGTCAGTTGTCCGGTCAGAAAATGCGCTCCTGATTTGCACATCATATGTACTAATCCTTTAAAATTACTTTAAAACTGTTATAATTTTAAATTGGCAGCAAAATTTACTCCTAAAACGTACTTCTAATGGCAATATGCTACAACTATGAAATTATGTCAACTGTATGTAAAACCACATATCATATGTTTGATATTTTAAGTTATTCATCATTAGTTTTAAATAATAATAAAATTATAAATAATTTAAACACAAATAAATCAACGGATCTTAGATTTTATTTTTGCATATTAGTCTTTATAAATATACAATTTAAGCTATTCTTGAAGTTCCCAAAGCTAAGATAACCTAACAAACACAATCATCATTATCACGTTTGTAATAAGTAATTTGAAATACTTAAAAGATATTCTGTTGCAAGTTGTTCCATGATGAAGAATTCAAGGAGGCAGGGTTATATTAAGGCCTAAGTAGTATATGAAAATTTAACACACACACACACACAAAATAAAAAAAGAGTTGATAAATGGTGCTCTAGGGGCTTTTATGCGAAATGCCTGAGAAGAAAAAAAGTTACATGGCATAACTCAGTTAAAATGATTCCACTATTCAGAAAAATGTTACAGAATTTATCTACTTTTGAACAAAATAAAATAATATTACAAGAATGTGAGAAATTGGAGAAGTGACATGGGCGGTGATGGAAGACTGACAATAGAGACTCTGGATGGCGATCTTGATTTATTAGCATCGACGACGATAGTAGCTAAGCAACAATGATCCAACAACTTTAGTAGTCATAGCTAAGTGACGATGATCTGACAATAATGATCTGGCAATGGAGGTCCAACTGTGGCAATGGCGTCGATCGGGAACCGGTGTTTTGATAGCAATTGTGATAGCAATCAAGCAACAATGATAGCGAACAAGCAACACTGATGGCACAATCCATGACCATGCTCCAGTGGCTGATAGGTGAAGGTGATCTGATGATAGTGGGTACTTATAGATTGTTAACTCGAGAAGATTACAATGGTTTGGCTACAATAGCGACAACTGCGGCATCAAAGTAGCGATTGTGGTTCAGTTAAAAAAGTTGTAGTAGGTCAGATAATGCTAATCCATCGTGGCGACGACCTTAAGAAGGTTGTTCATTATTGTGGTGACGACGATTGAGAGATGGTGATATGGCCACAACGATAGTGGACACAACAATGACGGTAATTAGGTATTGGTGATTTGACATAGCAGCGATCAAGAGATAATGTCCTGACGATGATGGTGTTCCAATAGTGGTGACATGACGACGACGAAGATTGTGGCCATGAAATAATGGTTTGATAGTAGCAACAATGATTCAATGTCGATAGGGTGACAGTGGTTTGGCATGGTGATAATTGTTTGACGTTGATAGCCGAATGACTTTAGTAGGCTGATTGTGGCTTGGCGTATGTTGAGTGTAGGTGGTTTAGTGGCAATGGCAGGCCAACAATAGTGCTCTGACATAGCGATGGTGGCCCTACATTCGTGGTTTGCTGATGGCAGCGTGACAATGGCTGAAGTGGCTTAATGACGGTGGAGGTGTGTTGGCTGGTGGGGAGTCCAACATGGCTCCAGTGGCTAGGCATGGTAGTGCATGATGATAGCAGTGATCTGAAGTCAGTGGTTCGATGATGTCGTCCTTACGACTGTGGCAGTGGCCTTACAATAGTGAATCAAGGGTAGCAGTCGATGTTATGTCATCAACAATTTAACGTGGCAATGGTGGCACAGCGTCGACCTTCATGTGTTGGTCCCATGTCGGCGAAAGTCGGGTGGAGTCGGTGCAATGATAGCGGTGATCTGGCAATAGTGGCGGCAACCGAGCGGTCGTGGTTCGGTAGTGGCGTAGCAGTGGCGAAGGTGGGGCTAGGCAGCTGTGTCCTTTGATGGTTGGGGTTGAGCGGCGGTGGAACGATGAAGTCCTTAAGAGCATAGAGCTCTCTTCAATCTTCTCATCAACTCATGTCCCCCCCCATGAAGAGTGTGAAGGTTTATAGATATTAGGAGTGGCAGTTCATAAATAATACATGAATACGGAACATTTCATCGGATGATCATGAGTGATTACATTTATAGTATGATATTCCATGACTATTTATGTGTCTGAATGATGCAAAAATTGAGCAATCGTCGGTGTGTTAAATTCTTCTCATCCAGAAGCTTAATTTGACTTTTTATTTGCTAGATTTGGAGATTATTTGGTCTCTTAAAGTATGTTAAGAAGTTTTTTTTTTATGTTTTAATTGCATGAACCTGACTCAATTGGGTTCAAATCAATCATTTGTAGATGTCATTTGATTTGTCTTAATGAGACATCTCATTTGATCATAACTTATGATCCAAATATGCATCGAGATTCGTTCAATTCAATATAATATTTTGGGAGCAGATTAGTAGTCCTTTAGATGTCGATGGCAGAGACGTTGAAATTTATCTCAAATTATCCATAATTAGGAGGTTTAAAATAACAATCTTGAAAATATTATTGAGGTGCACCCGTTCCTTAGATCCCATCTCGAAGTCATGAGTTGATCAAATTTTTTCAATATTTATTTGAAAGTATTTATTTTTGTTTAAATTGTCGAAAATGATCCCGATGACTAAGTGCAGCTGAAAATATATAAGCAATGACAGCTAGTAGGGCTATTAAAAAGCTCGTTGTTCGTGAATAGCTTTTATTTGGTTTGTTAAGTAGCTCATGTTCGAAATTAGTGAACTGAATATGAACAAAATTTTTAGTGTTAAATTACAAATGAGTCAAACACTAAAAACCCTTTTGTACAAACGTGTTCGACTCATTTTAGCTCGAAAAAAAAATTATATTTATTATTTATATAATAATATGTTATGTATATATTTATATCTAAATTTAAATTGTCATAGATCGTGCGGTCATATTGTTGGTACGGATTTGAATCTAATACCCTACATTTATTTTTCTAATTTATTTAAATGAGTTGATTTCAATTCGACCACGAACAAGAATGTATAAATCGAGCCGAACAGAAATACATTGTTCACGAGCAATTTTGAACATAAATCAATTTTGAATAGAATTAATTTCAAACGAATTGAATATTAACCCAACATGAGTTTGCTCAAGCTCAACTCGTTTACACCTCTAACTGCACGCAGCAATGATGGTGTGCACGCCAGATGCGTTGATAACTCACTTGCTCATGTACAGGCAAACTAGATGTGTTCTCGCATGTCCGCGCCAAGGTGGGTTGCGTGTACGTAAATAATAAGCGTGTGTGCGCACTTGGAACATAAATTCTGATTTTTTTTTCTTTTTTTATAGATTTTTTGTACTATTTTTAAAAGGAAAATTATATATGAATTAAAAAATTCAAAATTTTTCAGGAATTTAGATTTTTTACCTCCAAAGAATTTCTCTTGTTTTCTCTTGCTTGGATCTATAAACATCCAACTTGAGGTCAAGGGGGCAACACAATAATGAGCTGTATTCATATTTTTTATGATGAAATTTTGATTTTTTTTTAAATTAAAAGTTAAGGTCATATTTGTTGGACAGATTGAACTTGAAGGCGGCTAAAGCCCGCGGTCCTATGATGAAGCACCTATCTTCTCTTGAAAGAGGGTTTGTCTGCCTTCATCTTACAGATCAGGTTTTTAGGCGTTCAAGGCTCGTGGTCATATGATGAGGCACTCGTCTTCTCTTAAAAGAGGTGTTGGTTGCCCTCATCGAACAACTTACTTTGGAGGTGATTGTTGACCTCACTTTTGGTTGAGGTTTAGTTTTTCCTCTTTAGTATAGCCATAGGACTTTCCTATTGACTAGTCTTAGAAAACTAGAAAAGGTACCCTCACCATTAGAAACTCAAAACTCTTTTCTTTACTCAACTTGAAGTTTCACATATTGGTCCTAACCTCTAATATTTAGAAGGTAAGATCATTATGAGGGAACTCAAGGAGAGTCTCTATAGGAGTGTCAATCCTGAGGACAAAACCTGAGTGGTCTGGTCTTGGTTAGGCTAGCTTGCACACACTACACTTTCTCACACAACCCAAACCCCTAGCCTTTTGGCTAAGAGGGTACTAAGATCAATACATGAGAGCCCAAAATGGGGATTTCATTGATTCATGGTTTTTTTAGAATGGATATTTATCCAATTCTACTTGAAATGCCCAACTTGGTCTTTTTGCCCTAGACACCTCCAAATTACCTAACTGCCATTGAGACCCAAATTTGGCCAAAATTCTCAAATTTTTGCCAAAATACCTAAAATTGCTCAAAACTTGTTCCAAAGACTTTGAATACATCCAAATTTGCCAACATTGACAAAAATGACCACAATTGACAAAATGCCCCTCCATGGCCCAAAAATCCAAAAATTCCAAAAATTCCTAAAAAATCCTAATAAATCCAAAATATTCCCAATTTCATTTTG
>NW_018164444.1:80218631-80219411 GCF_001263595.1 Phalaenopsis equestris
CTACTGATCAGCAGCTTATCAACAGGTTATTGATGTGAAGCAGCTGTCCCAAACAGACCCTTAGTTATTCACATTTCCTTAAATTGCATTAGTTTGATTGACTGATACTGAGGGAACAATAATGGCTATCTAACTGAAGATGTGCGGAAGGAGGCCTTTAGAGGGAGTTGACTTGAGGCAGTGAAGAAGCCTAGGGAGGCTAGGATGTGACCCGCCGAAACTTACATGAAATAAGTAGGCTGCACAACACATGTATATATGTCAAGTAATACACAATTTAAGAGTCCATGCGTCAATCTCATGAAAAAAGGTTTAACAATATTTCTGGAGAAAATTTCTAGTTTGCTAATTTTGTGAACCTAGTTTGAGGTGACTACAATAGTTAGTTAAATCCTGAAAATTCTAGCAGAAACAAATCAGATTGTGAATAGTAGAAATTAGAAATCGGTAAAAATCTCGGTCATTTTTCAAGTGTGATGAGGATCGTACCTCTGTGATTCAGTGATTGTAGTTGATTTTGTTGTTCCTTAATGTTTTCTTGGGGATAAGTTTTTTCTTATGCCTATGTCTAGGTCGAAAGCAAAATTAGAAACACATGAAGTTAAGTTCTGCTTAATTTTATACCATTTTCTAAGTAGTTTCTAATCCACAACAAAGGATGCATAATCCTTCTGGATTATGTCTATCCTCTCAGAATTCTAGGTTAACCCTTTTATTCCACTATGCAAGGGTAAAAAGTCACAGATTCATGAAAGATTTTAACATCCTAGTTGGTTAAAC
>NW_018164444.1:80219511-80238425 GCF_001263595.1 Phalaenopsis equestris
TCTTTAAATGACTATAATGATAAAGAAACATTTATCCGAAGTAATAAGTGTGTGATTATCTTGTATTATACAAGTTTCTTTCATAGCTTCCAAAAAGTGACATAGTATGGTATTTTTATAATGGCATACCTAATGAAAATAACATCTAATCCTTTGCACCATCAATGAGCTTACAAAAGGAAGAAAAAAAAAGACATCATCTTCTTGATTCTCCATTAAATTGACATGGAAGTTTGTTGAGGAGGGCTATTGAGTGGTGTGAAGCCCATTAAAATTCAAGATTTTATCATGCAAACGAGGGTTTATGTATGAGTTTTTTGTGGGGTTCTGTGAGTTTTTGGTGGGGTTCCAAATGAATTCTCTCACAGCAAGGATGAAAACCTTATAAATAGGTTTGTAGTTTTAGAAGAATGGAGGGAAGGAATAAACATTATTTATAAAGATTTGAGTACTTTTTAAGGCATTTCTATGATATTAAACAAGAGAAAAAAAGTAAGAAAACTTCACAAAACTAAAAAAAAAAGTGATTTGTTGAGATTTAGGTTAGGTGTAAATGTCAGTGCTCTGAGCGAAGGGGAGGGAATCTTAGTTCACAAAGAAGGCATCAAAAAAGAAGATGGAATGATATACAATCTAATAATAAAGGCTAAATAACATGTCATCAGCAACAAACCATAAATTAAAGTTTAAATACATTTATCTTAATTTTTAATAATTATAATTAAATTTGATAAACATATTCTAAAAATACAAGAGACTTGCATATACATCACAAAATTTTAGATATTTATAAAGTTAACACATAAATACTTAAGCATATTATAAAAAAATTAACATTTAAATCACATTAAAATAAATTCTTGAAAAAAATATTATATTACAAATAAGTATAATGACATTTTCAAACATAGTTTTAAAATTAAGTTGTTACCTAAATAAATATAAAAATTAATATGATAAACATACAAATAAATAAGAATCCAATAATATATATCAAAATCCAAAGAAAAGAAAATGCTAGGACCCAAAAATCATGCCCCAAGACCCAAAAGCTTTAGCCCAACACTGGACCCGGGCTCTTCACAAAGTCCATCAGCATCCCCTTTATAATCCCCGTTCCATCCCCTTCCTCCTTTCCATTCTCAGATCCAACTCCTCTCCATTTTTTCTTCCTCCCTTCTCTAATCTTCCATCTTCGCTGCTAAATTAGGGTTAGTTGGGGGTTAGGCTGTCCCGCTTGCGCTCTCTTGCGGTGGATCCCTCTCAATCGGAGCAAGAGAGGGACATCTAGATCTACTTCGGCCCTCGATTCTGAAACTGCCGGAAGAAGATCGATGGGTCGCGAGGTGTCATCGGCCTCCATCGCAAGCGAGAGCGTGGTGAAGAAGGTACTTCTCTCTTACTTCTATGTCGGAATCTGGATCTTTCTTAGTTTCACCGTCATCGTCTACAACAAATACATCCTCGATCCTAAGATGTATAACTGGCCCTTCCCGATCTCTCTCACTATGATTCACATGGCCTTTTGCTCCTCTCTCGCTATAATCCTCGTCCGCGTTCTTCGTCTCGTTGAGCTTCCATCTTCCCCTACCATGACCCGCGAGCTCTATATCTCCAGCGTTGTGCCGATCGGGGCGCTCTACGCTTTTTCTCTCTGGTTCTCGAATTCGGCGTATATATACCTATCTGTCTCCTTTATTCAGATGCTCAAAGCTCTGATGCCTGTGGCTGTGTATTCGATCTCGATTCTGTTTAGCAAGGAGAGTTTCCGCAGCACAACAATGGCTAACATGCTCTCGATTTCGTTTGGCGTTGCGATCGCAGCCTATGGCGAGGCTAGATTTAGTACATGGGGGGTTCTGCTGCAGCTTGGCGCTGTTGTCTTTGAGGCGACCCGTCTTGTTCTGATTCAGATCCTTCTGAGCTCCAAGGGGATTACTCTGAACCCCATCACCACTCTTTATTATGTGTCTCCTTGCTGTCTTGTCTTTCTTTCCCTCCCATGGGCCATCGTTGAGTTTCCCATACTCCGCAACACCTCTTCTTTTCACCTCGACTTCTTTATCTTTGGAACCAACTCCTTCTGCGCTTTTGCGCTCAATCTCGCCGTCTTCCTGCTAGTTGGTAAGACTTCTGCTCTCACCATGAATGTTGCCGGTGTTGTGAAGGATTGGCTTCTCATCGCCTTCTCATGGTCTGTGATCCGTGACACCGTTACAACCATTAATCTCGTCGGCTACGGCATCGCTTTCCTCGGAGTGGCGTACTATAACCACATCAAGCTGCAGGGGCTTAAGGCCAAGGAAGCTCAGAAGAAGGTTGCTCCAGCTGATGAGGAAGCCAGGAACCTTATCGAGGAGAAGGAAACTGAGAGCTTGGGGGGGCGCAAGATCGAGTCCCAGGTTTGATCTCCATTATCAAGTTCGTAATTTTTGATGATCTGGTGTTAACGATCCATCCATCGGTTCAGTTCGATTCTGCTTCAATTGATCTATATCTTTATTTATATCAATTTGGATGATTATTTAGGAGGAAGAAGTGGGGAAGTGGAAAGGGAAGATCTTTGTGTAAGGTTTTTTATTTTTATTTTTTTATAGGTGATGTTGGTTCTTGCTTTTTGCTATATAGGGACGTTGATTTTCATCATTAATCTTTTGCTCGTTACTTGTAATTCGAGACTTTATTACGTAGCTTCCGACTTCAGTGAGGCATTTTCTTAACGTTTAAATCATCTCAGAAATAAATTTCATGAATGATGGGTGAAGAATGATAAATTCAATTCAAAAATTTGATTAATTTATTTCAATCTGATCTCGATCCCACTTTAAATTCAAATCAATTTTCGGGTGGTGATTGATCTTGGAGCTAAATTTGTTGAATTCATAATCATAACATCACTACAGGGGTTAAAGATTCAATTTTGAGCCAAGTTGGGGTTGGCTCGAAGAAAATTTAATACAAAATTTTAGATCGAGATCCATTCATTTATTTCAATATGATCTCCATCTGAATCAAAATTTGAATCAATTTTTAAGAACTTAGAGCTTAATTTTCAAGAATCAATTTTCCGGCACTTTTAATTAAAAAAGTTACGGTTAAAGGAAAAAAAAAAAAAAAAAAAACTTGGGGGGGGGAAATTATTGTGGGGAGGAAATTAATGTGGAACCTGACTTTTTGACTTTGATAAAAAAAGATGCTGAAAAAAGTTGAGAGAAAATTGAGTGATTAATATGGGTGTAAATGAGCCGAACACTCTTCGAGCCAAGCTAGGCTCGTGTTCGGCTCGTTTATATTTCGAGCTCAAAAAGTGTGTTCGTGTTCGGCTCGTTCTCGAATAAAGAGTTTTTTTAACAACTCTAATGATGTAACAATAAGACAATAAGAAATTGAGTAAAATTTAAAAATTATTATTTATATTACAACATCATCAACGCAAACGAACATATCTTAGTTCGTGTTCGGCTTATTAACTTATCGAACGAAATTAACGAGCCGAACATGAGCTGTTCACGAACAACTAGCGGTTTTGACAGCCCTAGTGATTAAGGGGAGTTATTTTGTATTTATTTGTTTTCTATGCTTTTATTTTGAGTCCCTTTACCTGGAACAAAGACAAAAAAGCCTCCGTGCAATTTATACCCATTAAAAATTTGCCGAAAAGTAAAAGCGGCCAAATTTATTGCATTTATTTCACAAAGATTTACTTAATAAAGGATGGTGGTCTTCAACATATGCTTTCTCATTTATTTTCTATCTGATTTTGATTCTCTTATGCTTGAAGCTAGTAGTGCTCGAGTTTTGAGCTTGAGCTTAAATCTATGAGTTTGAGTCGGTTCACAGCCCGACTTGTTTATTATAACAGAGAGAATAATATTAATTTAAGTTAATATTATAATAAAATGACAATTAGAATAAGCAATTATGAGATAAATAATAAAAAATGGCTCAATATAAAGTATATAATATTATTTTTTAAAATATTTTTCGTACTTTAAAGATAAAATTTCAAAATATAATATATTTTGAGTATATTTTATATTAATTATATTTAAATGAGCGAGTTCACGAGTTAATGAATGGTGGTAGGGGTTAGCTTGAGCTTCGCTTGTTAGTACAGAGCTTAATTCATGAATCACTTCTCGAGCCAAGCTTAAAATCAATTAATTTGATTTAAAGGAGAAGTAATGACTTTTTAGATGATGAAGAAGATAGTTATGGACACTTTTTATTGAACATTCTTTTCTTAGAAAAGCATGTCATATATTTCAATGGCGTTAAAAAAATATTTACAATAATTTAGGTATTTGATATTCAAATATATGCAAAATTTGTGCATTATATGTAATTTAAACAAAAAAAAAGCAATTAATTTGCTTTATTTATTCTGTCTTAAACTAAGCATTTAAATAAATTAATTAAATAGTGAATTTTATGCTTTTTGGTCCACCTTTTGCTAAAATGAGGTGAATATTTGCCGGCCCCGACATATGGCCGGCCCCTTCATAATTTCGCCCATCTCTTGTAACATTGGTCAAAAATAAGGCAAAAATTTTGATTAGAGATGTCTGTCTAACTTGAAAAAAATTATGATATAAAATATAGGTCAGCTTATGCAAATGATTTTAAAGCAATATATAGCAATATGGTTGTGCCATATTCTCCCAACCCCCTCACTCAAGCTCTAAGCATGCATTTTTTATGCCGAGCACGCACATGCATACTGTCACAACCCGACCCGATGACATTAGAATTATCCCGGTAGGAACTGATGGCCAAAAGGATGAAATAAATCTAACAGTTTCATTTTATCACAAGAGTAAAAATCAGAAATATAAGAGTCATTCTAATTTATAAAACTTATATTTGCAATAGAGTATTCATATTTAAATGTTTATATACAGAAAAAAACTAAAATGTAAGGGTTTATTTAATATATAGCTGGTTTTCATGTAAAAATGTTAGCAACTATGGTTTGAGTTAAAACTACTCACTCGATAAATATTTCTAAATTATAATAATTCTCATTTTTAAAATATTTTTGTAATGCACAATAACAATTAAAGTTGTATAATAAAAGAGAGTTGTAAGTGAAATAATTTCATTTCATTAATTTAAATTACTTTTTTCATAATTGTGAGTCAAAGCCTAAACATATAAATTCTAAATAATATATGTTTAATTTTTTCCAATCCACCATAAAGGTAAGCAAAGTTTTCCATTTTCATTTTTCATTTCCAATTCTATTTCGTGCACGAGTATAACACATTCCTCTTCTAGTACAATCTAGAGGTGACTTCTATAGGCATGCATATTTTATATTTTATTCCATTTTATTTTGCATTTAACATTTAAAAGAAAATTTGCATTTAACATTAAGAAGAAAACACGTGATTTTGCAGTTTAAAGTAAAAGCTGAGAAATAATAAAAATGTGTAAATCATCCGAACTATTATAACATAAAAATATATTATCCAACTCAACAATGTCGCATGTTATCTTTTTTCTCAGATCAGTCTAGTCCTTAAGTGCACCTATAATGATAATTTTAAATGTAATTAACTTCTTGTTTAGTGTTAAACTTATCTCCTATTTCTTCTAGATTTTCTATCATTATTTTCATAATTTATTTATTTCATTAAATATTTATTTACCTATATAAATATATATACATATACATGTAATATCTAAACATATACACATAGATATAACAAAGATGTATCCAAAATACAGATTATGTTAAATCTTCTAACATTTTTCCTTTTTGCATACTAACATAATAACAATTTAATTATAACTAAATTTAAAATTTATGACTCTTAATTTAAAATTTAGGATGTTCTGAAATTTAATTTGATTTATCAGGAATCAGATTTCATAACTTAATTTAAATCAATTAACATTTTTAACTGAAATAAATTAATATTTTACCCTTTTAAACGGTTTGATCGAAAAACTATTGCATACATACACCGCATGCAGAGATGCATGCGGTGGTGTCTGATTCTGACCGTAGATCACGGTGATCTACAGTCATGATGCAATCAGAAAAAAAAGATTAAAGTAGAGACTATCGAAATACATCTTGACCGTCAGGATTGAGCATGCATGTCTATGCAATAATTTTTCCTGGTTGATCTCCCTTCACGCAAACGGAGCTCCCTCCCTTCGCACCCAGATGGATCCCGTGATCCCTTCTTCTTTCCAAAGCTCTCAATCAAGTTTTCATAGACCGCTCGAGGCCCTCCTTCCTATTCTGTGGCTAGGTTAGGGCACGAGTGCCTCAACTGATGCGAACAAGCGGTTTCCAACTTCGTCCCCCTTTCTCCTACTCTCGCATGACCGCATACATGCCGATGATCGGTCATGAGTTTGGAGATGCCAAATATGGTGAAGAAGGAGGGAAATGTCTTAATCATTTACTTTCAGAGGCTTTGGAGTTGTTTGGCAGCTTCTGTGTGGCAGATTTCTTTCCTGGGATGCAATGGGTTGATCGATCGAGGGGCTTTCATGGGAGATTGGAAAGGAACTTTAAGGAGATGGATGAGTATTTTGATAGGGTTATTCAGGAGCATCTTAAAAAGAGAGAAACTTCTTCCTCTACCTCACTCTCTTGTTGGTTTTCAAAACCAAACTTGAGACGCCAACAAAATACATTTATCTTAATTTTTAATAATTATAATTAAATTTGATAAACATATTCTAAAAATACAAGAGACTTGCATATACATCACAAAATTTTAGATATTTACAAAGTTAAGACATAAATACTTAAGCATATTATAAAAAAATTAACATTTAAATCACATTAAAATAAATTCTTGAAAAAAATATTATATTACAAATAAGTATAATGACATTTTCAAACATAGTTTTAAAATTAAGTTGTTACCTAAATAAATATAAAAATTAATATGATAAACATACAAATAAATAAGAATCCAATAATATATATCAAAATCCAAAGAAAAGAAAATGCTAGGACCCAAAAATCATGCCCCAAGACCCAAAAGCTTTAGCCCAACACTGGACCCGGGCTCTTCACAAAGTCCATCAGCATCCCCTTTATAATCCCCGTTCCATCCCCTTCCTCCTTTCCATTCTCAGATCCATCTCCTCTCCATTTTTTCTTCCTCCCTTCTCTAATCTTCCATCTTCGCTGCTAAATTAGGGTTAGTTGGGGGTTAGGCTGTCCCGCTTGCGCTCTCTTGCGGTGGATCCCTCTCAATCGGAGCAAGAGAGGGACATCTAGATCTACTTCGGCCCTCGATTCTGAAACTGCCGGAAGAAGATCGATGGGTCGCGAGGTGTCATCGGCCTCCATCGCAAGCGAGAGCGTGGTGAAGAAGGTACTTCTCTCTTACTTCTATGTCGGAATCTGGATCTTTCTCAGTTTCACCGTCATCGTCTACAACAAATACATCCTCGATCCTAAGATGTATAACTGGCCCTTCCCGATCTCTCTCACTATGATTCACATGGCCTTTTGCTCCTCTCTCGCTATAATCCTCGTCCGCGTTCTTCGTCTCGTTGAGCTTCCATCTTCCCCTACCATGACCCGCGAGCTCTATATCTCCAGCGTTGTGCCGATCGGGGCGCTCTACGCTTTTTCTCTCTGGTTCTCGAATTCGGCGTATATATACCTATCTGTCTCCTTTATTCAGATGCTCAAAGCTCTGATGCCTGTGGCTGTGTATTCGATCTCGATTCTGTTTAGCAAGGAGAGTTTCCGCAGCACAACAATGGCTAACATGCTCTCGATTTCGTTTGGCGTTGCGATCGCAGCCTATGGCGAGGCTAGATTTAGTACATGGGGGGTTCTGCTGCAGCTTGGCGCTGTTGTCTTTGAGGCGACCCGTCTTGTTCTGATTCAGATCCTTCTGAGCTCCAAGGGGATTACTCTGAACCCCATCACCACTCTTTATTATGTGTCTCCTTGCTGTCTTGTCTTTCTTTCCCTCCCATGGGCCATCGTTGAGTTTCCCATACTCCGCAACACCTCTTCTTTTCACCTCGACTTCTTTATCTTTGGAACCAACTCCTTCTGCGCTTTTGCGCTCAATCTCGCCGTCTTCCTGCTAGTTGGTAAGACTTCTGCTCTCACCATGAATGTTGCCGGTGTTGTGAAGGATTGGCTTCTCATCGCCTTCTCATGGTCTGTGATCCGTGACACCGTTACAACCATTAATCTCGTCGGCTACGGCATCGCTTTCCTCGGAGTGGCGTACTATAACCACATCAAGCTGCAGGGGCTTAAGGCCAAGGAAGCTCAGAAGAAGGTTGCTCCAGCTGATGAGGAAGCCAGGAACCTTATCGAGGAGAAGGAAACTGAGAGCTTGGGGGGGCGCAAGATCGAGTCCCAGGTTTGATCTCCATTATCAAGTTCGTAATTTTTGATGATCTGGTGTTAACGATCCATCCATCGGTTCAGTTCGATTCTGCTTCAATTGATCTATATCTTTATTTATATCAATTTGGATGATTATTTAGGAGGAAGAAGGTGGGGAAGTGGAAAGGGAAGATCTTTGTGTAAGGTTTTTTATTTTTATTTTTTTGGGGGAAAGGTTGTGGAAAGGGTAGATCTTTGTGTAAGGTTTTTTATTTTTATTTTTTTATAGGTGATGTTGGTTCTTGCTTTTTGCTATATAGGGACGTTGATTTTCATCATTAATCTTTTGCTCGTTACTTGTAATTCGAGACTTTATTACGTAGCTTCCGACTTCAGTGAGGCATTTTCTTAACGTTTAAATCATCTCAGAAATAAATTTCATGAATGATGGGTGAAGAATGATAAATTCAATTCAAAATTTTGGTTAATTTATTTCAATCTGATCTCGATCCCAGTTTAAATTCAAATTAATTTTCGGGTGGTGATTGATCTTGGAGCTAAATTTGTTGAATTCATAATCATAACATCACTACAGGGGTTAAAGATTCAATTTTGAGCCAAGCTGGGGTTGGCTTAAAGAAAATTTGATACAAAATTTTAGATCGAGATCTATTCATTTATTTCAATATGATCTCGATCTAAATCAAAATTCGAATCAATTTTTAAGAACTTAGAGCTTAATTTTCAAGAATCAACTTTTAATTAAAAAAGTTACGGTTAAAGGAAAAAAAAAAAAAAGCTTGGGGGGGGGAAATTAATGTTGAACCTGACTTTTTGATTTTGATAAAAAAAGATGCTGAAAAAAGCAGAGAGAAAATTGAGTGATTAAGCGGATCTATTTTGTATTTGTTTATTTTCTATGCTTTTATTTTGAGCCCCTTTACTGGAACAAAGACAAAAAAGCCTCCGTGCAATTTATACGCATTAAAACTCTGCCGAAAAGTAAATGCGGCCAAATTTATCTCATTTATTTAACAAATATTTACTTAATAAAGGATGGTGGTCTTCAACGTATGCTTTCTCATTTATTTTCTATCTGATTTTGATTCTCTTATGGTTGAAAGTAGTAGTGCCCGAGCTTGAGCTTGAGCTTAAATTTACGAGTTTGAGTCTGTTCACGGGCCGGCTTGTTTATTATAAAAAAGAGAATAATGTTAATTTAAGTTCATATTATAATAAAATGGCAACTAGAATATGTAATTAGGAGATAAATAATAAAAAATGGTTTAATCTGAAGTATAAAATATTATTTTTAAAATATTTTTCGTACTTTAAAGATAAAATTTTAAAATATAATATATTTTGAGTATATTTTATATTAATTATATTTAAATGAGTCACCAGTTAATGAGTGGTGGTAGGGGTTAGCTTGAGCTTGGCTTGTTTAGCACAGAGCTTAATTCATGAACCACTTCTTGAGCCAAGCTTAAAATCAATTAATTTGATTTAAAGGAGAAGTAATGACTTTTTAGATGATGATGAAGAAGATATTTATGGACACTTTTGATTGAACATTCTTTTCTTAGAAAAGCATTTCATATATTTCAAAAAAAAATTACAATAAGTTAGGTATTTGATATTCAAATATATGCAAAATTTGTGCATTATATGTAATTTAAACAAAAAAAAAGCAATTAATTTGCTTTATTTATTCTGTCTTAAACTAAGCATTTAAATAAATTAATTAAATAGTGAATTTTATGCTTTTTGGTCCACCTTTTGCTAAAATGAGGTGAATATTGGCCGGCCCCGACATAATTTTGCCCATCTCTTGTAACATTGGTTAAAAATAAGGCAAAAATTTTGATTAGAGATGTCTGCCTGACCTGAAAAAAATTATGATATAAAATATAGGTTAGCTTATGCAAATGATTTTAAAGCAATATATAGTGTGCAAGATGTGTTAGCAATATGGTTGTGCCATATTCTCCCAACCCCCTCACTCAAGCTCTAAGCATGCATTTTTTATGCCGAGCACGCACATGCATACTGTCACAACCCGACCCGATGACATTAGAATTATCACGGTGGGAAATGACGGCCAAACGGAAGAAATATATCTAACAGTTTCATTTCATCATAAGAATAAAAATCAGAAACAGAAATGAGTCATTCTAATTTATAAAACTTATATTTGCAATAGAGTATTCATATTTAAATGTTTACATTTACATTTATATAGAAAAAAAAAAACTAAATGGTAAGGGTTCATCTAATATATAGCTGGTTTTCATGTAAAAATGTTAGTAACTATACTCACTCGATAAAAATTTCTAAATTATAATAATTCTCATTTTTAAAATATTTTAGTAATGCGCAATAATAGTTAAAGTTGTACATTAAAAGAGAGCTGTAAGGGAAATAATTTCATTTCATTAATTTAGATTACTTTTTTCATGATTGTGAGTTAACGCCTAAACATATAAATTCTAAATAATATATGTTTAATTTTTTCCAATCCACCATAAAGGTAGGCAAAGTTTTCCATTTTCATTTTTCATTTCCATTTCTATTTCATGCACGAGTATAATGCATTGCTCTTCTAGTACAATCCAGAGGCGACTCCTATATGCATGCATATTTCATATTTTATTTATTTTTATTTTGCATTTAAAATTTAAAAGAAAATTTGCATTTAACATTAAAAAGAAAACACGTGATTTTGCAGTTTAAAGTAAAAGCTAAGAAATAATAAAAATATGTGTAAATCAACAAAACTATTATAACATAAAAATATATTATTCAACTCAACATTGTCGTATGTTATCATTTTTCTCAGATCAGTCTAGTTTTTAAGTGCACTTATAATGACAAATTTAAATGTAATTAACTTTTTGTTTAGTGTTAAACGTATCTCCTATTTCTTCTAGATTTTCTATCATCATTTTCATAATTTATTTATTTCATTAAATATTTATTTACCTATATAAATATATATACATATACATGTAATATCTAAACATATATACGTGGATATGATATAGATGTATCCAAAATACATATTATGTTAAATCTTCTAACATTTTTCCTTTTTGCATACTAACATAATAACAATTTAATTATAACTAAATTTAAAATTTATGACTTAATTTAAAATTTAGGATGTTCTGAAATTTAATTTGATTTATCAGGAATCAGATTTCATAACTTAATTTAAATCAATTAACATTTTTAACTGAAATAAATTAATATTTTACCCTTTTAAACTCTCTGGTTTGATCGAAAAACTATTGCATACATACACCACATGCAGAGATGCATGGGTATCTGATCCTGACCATAGATCATGGTGATCTACAGTCATGATGCAATCAAAAAAAAAATAAAAAATAAAATAGAGACTACCGAAATACATCTTTACCGCGTCTATGCAATAATTTTTCCTGGTTGATCTCCCTTCACGCAAACGGAGCTCCCTCCCTTCGCACCCAGATGGATCCCGTGATCCCTTCTTCTTTCCAAAGCTCTCAATCAAGTTTTCATAGACCGCTCGAGGCCCTCCTTCCTATTCTGTGGCTAGGTTAGGGCACGAGTGCCTCAACTGATGCGAACAAGCGGTTTCCAACTTCGTCCCCCTTTCTCCTACTCTCGCATGACCGCAGAAATGTCGATGATGCAATAAGGAAGCTCGGATGAGTTGTTCAAGCCCTTCAGGTAGCCAATCAAACCTCCTCTTCTTCCTCTTCTTCCTTTACTTTGATGCTCGCAGCACTCAACCGAGCCGCCTGAGCCTCTTTCCCCTCGCTTTGCTAACTAACCACTCAACGGTTTTCCTAACCACCTAACCACAAAACGGTTTTCAAAACTTCCTAATCCACATGAAAAATGTGCAAAAATACATAAACAATTTCTAGAGACAACTAGATTAACACAACATCTCTCGCTCTCACTTTCCCGTCTCTATAATTAAGTTAAAATTTATTTATTTATGATATTATTATTATTATTTATTCTTATTATTATTTCACATGCCGCCCAATTCTTATGCATTTAATTATCTAACACAAATTTTATTTTTTATATTTATATCACCCAAATTTTTCTTTTCAGATCTTTTTTTCACATCAAATTTCACTGTTATTAACTTACGCTAATTACGATGGGGGGTGTGTGTGTTTGAAAAAATTATTGCATACATACACCGCATGCAGAGATGCATGCAGTGTTTGATCCTGACCGTAGATCACGGTGATTTACGGTCAGGATGCAATCAAAATTTTTTTGAAAAAAAATATATTAAAATGGGACCCACCGAAATACATCCTGACCGCAGATCACCGTAGTCTACAGTCAGGATCCGCCGCATGCATCTCTTCATGCGGTGTATATATACAATAATTTTTCGCGTATTTGTCTATATATATACATATAAAAGCTTAGGCATTAGATATGTAAATAGATATGTAAATACATAAACATTGAGTCATATTCATGTAAATGTTTTTTTCTTAAAATTTGTGGTTTGTTCCCCAAAAAATCAAGTGATGAATTTAAGAAAATTTTGGCTTTATTTAACTTAGTGTATATTTAATTTTAGAAATATATATTATTTATTTTAAAAAGTCTGAAAATTTATCTCATATAAATTTAATTTTGCTTGTATTTGTAAACTTCTTATTATTGAAGATTTGAACTCCATCACATATAAAATTTATGCAATTTAATTCAATTTCAATTTTGTATTCAAGCCAAATTTAAACTTCTATATTGCCTTGCCAAGCAAGGAGCTCCCTTTGCATGTATTTTTTTTTAATGAAGCTTTTTATGATAAGTATAAGATTCATGTTTCTGGTTCTCTTACATTGTATATCAATTGTTCAAATAAAATAAAATTCTTATGGGATGCCTATACATCAATATCCCTTGCATAAATAGAAATTTGTGGACATACCAATCTCTTAAAATGCTAAATTTTAGTGAACTAAATGTGAAAAATAAATAAATGCTTCAAATGTATTTTTCAACAACAACAACAACAACACACGTCTTTATCCCACGGCAACAAGCCTTTATCCCATTAAGTGGGGTCGACTGCATAAATCTTTTTTCTCCATTGTGTCCTATTGAGTGTCTATATTTTCATTTAATTCTAATAAAATAGATCATTTTTATACAATATGCCGAAGTATTTTTAGGTCTACTTCTATCTTTTTTTTTAACATATCTTGAATCTAAAATATCTACTTTCCCAACCGGATCATCAGATGATCGACATTTAATGTAACCAAACCATCTAAGATGATTCTCTCTAATCTTGTCTATCACCGTCTGTCACCGGAGCTACACTAGCCCTTTTAGTTCACATTTCGTAAGTGTTAAGCCACTGATCACGCAATAGGCCCGATACATTCCTACTCTTCAACCAATCAACTTGAATTCTATTAATAACATTCTCATCTATATCACCACTTTGAACAATATACCCAAGGTATTTAAAGCGTTCACACCTTTTAGTGATTAGATCACCCATAATTATATCTCTGCCGCTAAATATACTACTAGTAAAATTACATTCCATGTTTTCAAGTTTAAATCTACTCAAACGAAAACCCAGAAACTCTAATGTAGACATCCATAATTCAAGCTTTTCTTAAACTCTTTCTCTAGTTTTATCCACGAAAAGTATATCATAGCAAAAACCATACACCAAGATACATCCTCCTATAAATGGCTAGGAAGAATATCCACCACTAAAGCAACAAAATATGGGCTTAAAGTTGATCGATGATATAAAACAACTAAAATAGAAAAATGCTTGGTCAATCTTCGTGTTAGAACACTAGTAATAGTTGTGGTATACATATCTTTGATGAGTTAATATAAGTCATATCAACATCTTTCTTTCAAGACTTCAAAGAATTTCTCTCAAAACCTTGTCCTAAATTTTTTTCTAAATTTATGAATATCATATGCAGATCCTTCTTATTCTCTCTGTATTTCTCCATCAAACCTCTCAATAAATATATAACTTCCACGGTAAATTTGCCAAGCATAAGTCCAAACCAATTATAAGAAATCTTTGTATCACATCTTAAATGTATTTTTGCACGAAAAAAAAGGTAGTATCAAATGCTTCATATAAAATCAATGTTTATTCTTCTGATGTATAATAACGTGTAATAACTCTCCAGTAAACATTTCTTCTTCCAAAAAGTAAACTTTCAAACCTATGGAATCAAACCTAAGAGACATATTAATATCACACACACAAACAAATTACAAAATTTACAAGGCCTCTAAGAATGGCATGAGGCATTATCTGCCATTAAACAACAATTTTGCAGCTCCTGAAGTGAGGGAGGAGACCAGCTGATCCCACGAAGAAATTTTCGATCCGAAATATCGAACTCGAACAGATTTTTGTGTTCCTTCTTCTCTGATGTATTCCAGTTCTCTGGAGAAAATCTTCTCAGAAAGTTCAGGTTCTTCAAGGAGAGGCAATGACACAGAACCTTCAGACTCCAGACTATTTATCCACCCACGCAGCAGGTAATTCACAACCTGATTAAGAAGAATTTAGCAGATTTATAAGCTTTATCACTGTAACTTTGCTTTTAAGATAATTCAAGTTGAAAGAGAGAATAAAGCTAGTCTTCCATGTTTTAAATGGGGGCAAGAAAGCAAATTAGTGCTTTTACATACATACCACTCCATTTCCAAATCTATTTACATATATAACACGTAAACTTTATATTTCATATTTATACCATCCAAAACTTTCATTATCACATAAAAATTACAACCATGTTATCTTTTAAATAGTGAAATACACATTTTCATGCATAGGTAAGGCGGCGTGTATGTAAAAATTGAAGTGTAAGTGTTAGATATGTAAAAACATTGGAATTGAGTGGTATGTATGTAAATGTTTCTATTTCATGATAGAAGAGAGTATAAGCAACTGTTTCGCTTCAGCTAGGAGAACTTGCGGCCGGAGACAACTAGAGAAGGCAGTGATGGTACCAGCGGCCCGCGAAGTAGAAGAGAATTTTGTAGGATAAGCGATGGCATATTTCGGTTGTTTAATCTCCGAAAATTCATCTATTTTTAAGGCAAAAAAGATCTGTTTGATAGTTAAAAAACATCACATGGGCGTTGGATTTTATAAATAGCAATGTTTCAGGTGCTATGTATGTATATATAACATGAACGAAATAGGGACACGTCAAAATCAAGTGTCCATTGCTTGAGAAAGACGATGGTGTAGCCACGGAGTGATTCAGAAGCCACATAAAGATTACAGAGCTTCATGGCTTCATGAGGAGAAAGAATCCGAAGAAATCATGGAGCCAATAAACGAGAGGAGTTCAATGAGAAATGATGGATGCCTAAATTTTGTACCATAAATAAATGAAGAGGACTTTATAGCGTCAGCCCATATTTAAAGATGTCAGAGTCTAAAAATGTCAAATTATCCCCCAAATTCTTTTATTTGGGGCTAAAATAGTCATTCTCTGGGACTACTTCAGCCCATATTTAAAAAAATAATAATGAGAACTAAATTGACAATTCTATAAATTCTGAAACTTAAATGACCCCCTACAAAGAGTTAGAGGAACATTTTTTTTGACACTTTTTTTAACAACTATCAAATAATAGATTTTGCTTAAATGAAAATGAAACAGCATAAGAAAATTTATTGGATTAATTAACTAGCAAAAGAGCAAAAAATATGATATAAATGCATTAACTTCAGTAGAAATGAAAGAAATATTAAGGTCAAAAGACACCATGATCTTTTTAACTTTAAACAAGGTATAATGCAAGGAACAAGTCGAAATCACAAGAAAATGGGACAACAAAAGGAAGACTTGAATACCTCAGGAACCTCATCATGAGGACAGTGCCCTGCAGGACTGATCTCATAGTATGGTGCTTGTGGCAACTGGTGCTTAACTTTCCGGCCCCAAATCGGCCTAACCCAGGGATCATCTTTCCCATACATAAGGCAGATTGGAACATTTTGCAGTTGACACCTTTTAAAATATAAATTGCAAAAATTTCATAATTAAATTTAAGTGAAAAAAAAAAATCAACAATTTAAAAGTTTGCAATGGAGGAAAGATGACTGAATAGTTTCCATACATAGATAACGCCTCCTGGAAAGATAGCTGGCCCCTGGGAGCAAACATAATGGAAGCAAAAGAAGCAGCAGCTGCTGGATGTTGTACTATTTCGATAATACGAGAAAAGACTTTGTCAACCTTAGTTGAATGGTCAGCATAGACTTGCTTCAATATTTCCTTTATATTACTGGGTTCGCTTATCTTTCGCCATCTGGAGCAAACAGATCGCAAGTCAAATCAAGTCTAAATGGGTAATTAAATCCAAGTTACCAAAAAAATAGAAAAATTAACTATTACAACACTCAGAAATTTTTTAAACAAAAATTAATAGGGAACGAATGTGGATTCAAATGTTATTAAATGAGTTGGGACATTCCACAGTCAATCACATAAGTAAATTATGTGACAACCGCGCCACCATCAATACCGTAAAGAATCTTGTGCGGAGTGATAGGGACCAAACACATTGAGATTGATAAACATTTTATCTCTGAAAATGTCAATGGATGTCGATAGTGGCATTATCCACTCGATCAACATTCCAACCCAACTTCAAGTCACAAATATCTTCACTAAACCTCTACCCCCAGGCAACTTCACTGAGTTGAATACCAAGCTGGGCCTTTACAGCATATATGACCCAGCTTGAGGAGGAGCGTGCAGTTCTGAGAAAATATAAGAAGATTTGATTGAAAACATTTTAGAAAACTCCTGAATGAATTTTATTCTTTTCCTATTTATGTTTATTTCAGTTTATTTCAGAATTATTACCTTTTCATGTTTGGGGTAGATATATGTGGTAAGTTGGTAAATTAGAAGGGAATAGTTGCCATATATATATATATATATATATATATATGTAATCTCATAGTTGAAGATTGTGAATAAGATTTCAAAGAGAATTTTCTCCTTCGTTTTCTTCAAATACTATGATCTACTTAAAATTAATGGCTCTAGTGGCATGGTCCTCTATTTCCAGAAAGAATGCAAGGATTTATATCCATCAGAAAGAAAACATAATAATAAAGAACTAAGTGGCCAAACTTGAATTATATAAAAAGAGAGTATACTTCTGCACTTACAAATTTTAAATAATATCAAGGCTCATTTGATTGCTTGTAAACAGACAAATATATCAATCATTTGATTGCGTTTAGAAATTTAAAATACTCATTTGGTTGCTTGTTGTAAACGGAAAACATGTTACAACGATAATTTTATTCTCTCATTTCAGTTTGAAAATGATATTATACCAAATTCATTAACATGTTTTCAACCTTCAAGAGATGAAATAAATACACTATTTTCATTATTGGTTCAAATAGAATCAATACTTTCTATAGTTCCCATCACATATTCGCGAAGTCTATTTAGTATAAACATACCAGAACCACATAAAATATAGAGGGCACTCTGCCCTAATTCAAATAAATAACCTAATCTAACCATGCAGGACTAAGATTCATGAAAATATTCAAATTATCATTTCAACTGATACATTGCAGAACTAAGATTCATGAAAAGATGCCAGCCAATAAAAATAACAAAGTTCAGTTCATAAGTCAACAAAAAGTAAAAGACTAGATTATTAAAAGATAGGAAGATTTACATACATACCACTCAATTCGTATGTATTTACATATCTAACACCTAAACTTCAATTTCTACCCACATGCCATCTTGCCTATGCATGAAAAGATGTATGTTACTTTTTGCTACCCACATGCCACCTTGCCTATGCATGAAAAGATGTATGTTACTTTTTGAAAGTTGAATTAGTGATATTTTTATGTGATATGAAAGATTTGAATGGTATTAATGTAAAAAAAATATAAGTTTAGGCATTAGATATGAAAATACATAGGATTAGAGGGTATGCATGTAAACTCCCCTAAAGATAAATGAGGCAGAAAACTAAATACCTACATGAGCTCAGTTAGTCTTCTCACGCTCAATGGTAACGGAAATGTCCCAGCCCATGGGAAGACTCTGGACCATCCGGGTGACCTGATGGGGTTGGGAAGAAATCCCCAAAATGGCGTCGCATTTAGTAATGTAACACCCTTCACTAGCTGAGGATTACATGCTGCAAAGTACATAGCAACAAAGCCACCAAGGGAGTTGCCCACCACATAAACAGGTTCACCAATGACCTGCAACCAAGGAAATGTGCATATTAACGAGCTTCTATAATGCATGAATAAACACAAATAGATATAATTTTTCAATTATTTTGGCCCTACTATGATTTGAGTATAAGTGGCAAGTGGTACAAACAAAAAAAAGTGCATTTTTTCTTAAAGAGACAATTATTGTAGAGAAGATGAAAATCATAACATTAGTCCAAAGGGTAAAATTCAAAGTTTGAGTAATGTTAGAATGACTCGGGAGTCGAGTTTCCTAATACCACTACTGTGATGTATTAAATGCTTTCATGTAAAGAAAAATAGAGGATTCACAAC
>NW_018164444.1:80238525-80239738 GCF_001263595.1 Phalaenopsis equestris
ACGTAATGGTTTGGCACTATGACGACCCAACAATATTACTCCAACCCAACAACAACCCAACAATAGTGGTCCAATATGGTGACAACCTGAGGATGGTAATGCATCACAAGGCAATTTGACGATTATGGTTTGACATTTGCAGTAGTGGTCAGGCAACTATAACGACAATTGTTTCAATGGTAATGCAATGATAGTTGAACAACAATGGTTGTGATCTAACCACATCAATCAGGCAATAATGTTCTAGAAGCAGTAGCCAAAGATAGTGTTCCAATAAAGTTGGTACTTACGTCATCAGTGTCATTGGTCAGGTGATTATCTTGGGGTTTCAGGGGTGTCAATTGTGATAGTGATTTGATGATAGCTTTTGTGACCGAACGCCGATGATTTGGTAATAGCGGTAGTGTCAATTAGTCAATAGCGATGCGACTTCGACGGTAGTTCGACGCTGGCAATAGCGGTGGTTTCCCAGTGCCAATGTGAGTATTGATTTTAACAATCTTACCCCCCAAAATAGATTAAATCATTATTTATCTGCAAGAGGAACAATTAATTCGAAATGATTATAGCTAAAGGCTACATGTTATGTAGATTGTAGACAGATGATCGTATAATAGCGATAAATTAGTGACTCAACCATTGAGTAATGGTAAACAAGAAATATTGTAGTTGTTGAGTGAGAAAGAGATTGAAGAAAATTCATCATGAATATTTAGCTTATATGAGTTTGTCTGTTGGAGTATTACTTCATAACTTGCTTGAGTATTACTTCATAACTTGCTTGCATGAAAGAAATCAAATGAAATTCACCTATCATGTTTGATCTTTCTGAGTTTATTTGTCAGAGTATTTGTCGATTCTGTTAGCCTATATAGAAGAGGTCAAATGATGTTTGAGTCATTTGAGACTGTTCGTTAAAATGGTACTCGATGGCGTTAACTTGTGGGAAATATATATAAGAAATTCCACCAATGATGTTTAAACTATTCGAGGTTGGTTGTTGGAGTTTTAATGTTACTCTACAACATTAGTCTACATGGAAGAGGTCAATTAAATCCATCAATGATGTTTGAGCTATTTGATTTTTTTTTCAGATTATTACTCGACAATGTTAATTGGCCAAAGGAAAATATGTTGAGAATTTTATATCTATTTTACACTGATTTTGATGATATTGTACTTTAAATAAGGGTATTTTTGATGTTTTATTGCA
>NW_018164444.1:80239778-80240779 GCF_001263595.1 Phalaenopsis equestris
AAGGAGCGAATTTGGAGAAAAAAGGTCCAAAATATGACGATTTGAACTAGGGCGCCGATGACGAGCCCAACGACGGTGCGAATTTAGAGCGAAAAGGTCCAAAATATGAAGATTTGAACTAGGCCGCCGATGACGAGCCCAACGACGCCGACGGCGAGATCGATAATTATCTCAACATGTGCATTGAATGTGAACGATTTTTTTAGGGATGCTTAAACAACTCTTGGAAAAACTCTTCTACAATTTTAAAAGAAGATTTTGGTCGAAAATAGAGGAGGTTCGGAGGTTCAGGGCAAGTGTTGGGAGAGTGTAGAAAGTTTAATTTATGGTTAGATTGTGAGAAATTCTTCGAGAGATTGTGAGAGTGGAGTAAAAGTGAGAGATTTTTTCCTTCTTGCCGCTTTGAAGAAGAATTCTGTGTGTTATAAAGAAAGGAAGAGATTCAGAGGAACTTTGCATTAAGAGGAACGTCGAGGAGTTTGCTTGGAGAGGAATTAAAGATAAGTCATTGTGAGAGTGGAGTAAAAGTGAGTGATTTCTTCCTTCTTGCCGCTTTGAAGAAGAATTCTGTGATGTTGTTTATATGACTTTGCTTTTATATATAAATTCCAAGAAGAGGAACTTCGAGGACTTTGCTTGGGGAGGAATTAAAGATAAGTGTTATTTACCTGATGTTGTTTGTATGACTTTGCTTTTATATATAAATTCCAAGTTTTGTCATATCTTCTCCATGAGTTCTGAGTAGTTTTCTCTGTCTTTCTCCATGTCTTGAGATTTTGTGAAATAGTGATTTGAATTGGTTGAGCCATGAGAATTTTGAAGAAGTTGTGATGATCTTTTCACTTTAATCTTAATTTACTTTGAATCTGGCCAATTAATTTATTAAAATATGTTGAGTTTTACAACGAAAGTGAGGATTTTATTCAAGACTCAGGGAGTTCAAAGACCTTAAAAGTTGGGTACAAATAAATAGGGAAATAAAAATTATCGGGCGTAGAATT
>NW_018164444.1:80240816-80261705 GCF_001263595.1 Phalaenopsis equestris
AATTCGGTCCTATCGTTTGGGTGCTGAAGTGTAGATGTTAGCTCTCAGGTAAGGCGAACGTGGGAGCTCCAAAGTGAGAGCCGGTATCCTCCCAGCCTAGCCGCAGATTCAGTAACTAAGCATAGGATTAATCAATGTTCTTTATGTCTGGACCAAAGGTTAAAGAATAAGTATGCTCCTATTTAGCTCAATCCAATTTGAACTGATGCACTTTATCCATTCACTTTAATTTCTTGACAAGGAGAATGATGTTTTCTTATATATTGAATTTCACATTAGAAACTTTATTAGTATAATTAGTTATTTAATAGTTATTAAAATTACATATTTATTTTAATTGTCTATTAGTGACAGATAAGCAATTTAAATTATATTATTGTGATTAATTATTGATTTTCTAAAATCTTAGTTCGTAGTCTCTAATATTACTCTCTGTGGGATCGATATCTAGGACTCCATTAGAGCCATGTATGACTTGAGCGATACGTATACTTGCGTTGATAAGTGTGACTTTATCATTATTGAATGTTTTATACATACATCTTTATCGAATCTATAACCGTTGTCAAGTTTTTGGTGTCGTTGCTGAGGAATTAAATCTTCTAGCAGGAGTATGAAATACTTGTATTTTTAAGCATATAAAAAGTTGTTGTCATTAACCCGTTTGAAATAGGTGTAATCAAATCTCCTTGAGATTGATTATACGCTGATCAGAAATGACAAAGTTTGTTTATATTTTGACCATTACTAAGCTTGAAATATTTTGGTAGAATTTTTTATATTTATGAGAAAATTTGAAAGAGATAGTTATTAATAATATTGTTTTGGACGCTGGGAGCTTGTTTAATTCTAATCATGCAAAAGATGTTGACATGAATTTCAAGATTGTAGTGAAGGTTGCCCCCACCTTTGAATTAGTTCCCATAAACTTGATGTCTAAATTGAAGGCAAGAGAAGTACTCAACCTTAACTCTGCCTAGGATATCGACGTGAAGGACTTGATGATGTAGCAAATGCTGCCCCCTCAGCTTGTAATTAGTTATCACAAACTGGATAATCAGTGGAAGGTAAAAAAAGATTACCCTACAACAATTGTGCCCAAAATATTGATACCAACGATTTTTTGAGGTTGTAGTAAATATTGCTCCTAGCTCAAAATGAATGCATAATCATGTAAGACAGGGAAGTGCCAAGTTATTTTTGGGCATCGACTGGTTGCAAGTAAGGTCAAGTTGTATGAGATTGATGGAGGGAGCTAGCAATATAAAAGTGCTTGCCATCTTGGCTCAAAATAAGAATGAATTCCATCATTATGTGGAGGGGTTCCCTTACAGACATTCTCAAGTGAGGAATTCTCCATTGATGATTGATCTCAGGGCATGTACCCCACGTGATTATGCCAATATTAGTTGTCAAACTTCTAGCAAGAGCTAAAGAATCTCATTATTGTACTCCTCCATCCCACACACCCAATCTTTCAAAAATAGACTTGAAGCATCTTCACTAGTAAGATATTTCTTATATGGGAGGGAAAAAGTAGAGGCTTGAAGTCCCATGATCTAAGATTGTCCCTTAGAATGGTGAGCATTGGAGCGGGTTGTTCTGTCACTTCTAATATTACATTTGTTGGTCATTTAGTGATTTCACAGACTGTTCAAGGGTGAGAATGATTTCCCATAGATGATGTCAAATTATTGTGTCAGAGAATTCGAATTGGTAAAGTTAAATTAATGTGTCAGAGAATGATTTCTCATAGACGATCAAATTATTGTGTCAGAAAATTCGCCCTAGAGGACTTTCTCCTTGTCTGAAATTCAAACTGACAATCAAATTAAGAGAATTGCAAGGCTTCTCTTGCACGCGACTATTATGTACCTCAAACGACCTTTTAACATGTGTAAAGTAGTCACAACAATTTTTTGGGTAACAAAGAGACATTAGAGAATGCATTTTCTTTATTACTAAAAAATTGGGTTACAAAGTACAACACCTTTGAACATCAATTTTTTTTTAAAGGATGATGAGTACATGAAAAGCAAAAGGAATCTAAGCATAGTATCTCTTCAAGTATTGCCCGTTGATAGGGAGCATCACATGAGACCCACCTGCATCAAACAACAAGTAGGCACCTTCTTTGTAGACTTTGTCAATCATGAATGGTCCCTCCAATGTGGGCTCGAACTTGTCATGCCTTCAATGGTGAGACACGATGAGGAAACGAAAAATAACACCAAGTCTCCAAGCATGGTTGTCCTTGAACTCACCAACTTGTTGTGAGCTCTGACCATTTGGCGCGTGGTATAGCTCAAGGTTTTATTGAACTTGTAGCTTGAGACACTAGAGGCTATCAAGCTCCTTCAATTGCGTCAGATATTATCATCACTATTTACATTGTTGCTTAGAAAAACTCACAGTGAAGACATTTCAACTTCCAAGGGAAGGATTGCTTCAGACCCGAACGTCAAAGCGTAAGGGGTAGAGCTAGTTGGGGTACAATATGTAGTGCAATACTCCAACAAGGCCTATGAAAGCTTCTCATGTCGCTCTTTTTGTTAGCGTGAAGGATCATTTTCATTAGGTTGAGCAAAGTTTTATTGAATGCTTCAGTCAGGTCGTTGGCTCTTGGATAGTATATAGTTGAGCAACGTCAATCAATCTCGTGGTGTTGAGCGAATCGATTTATCCTGGTGTTTATGAAAGCCAACCTATTATTAAAAATTGATACGACGCGGTACACCAAATTGATACACTATATTATTTTTGAAAAAATACAGCAGATTTTCAACTGTGTCCTCCCTCAGGGGGATGGCTTCTGTAAGAATGAATCGATGTCCTCTAGAGGAATGAGGGTCGATGGGCCCTAGTATATTGGTCACCCAGGCTTCAATAGGCCATGATGCAATTGTGTGGTGCAATGCATTTGAGGGTGGGTGAGGTATCAGGCTGAATACATGACAATGATGAAACTGTTTGACATACTCTATGCAATCATGGGCATCGAGGGCCAATAACATTCAATTCTCTTAATCTTGATTTTTAACTTGGGGCCTGATTGATGGGACCCACACAGACTGTCATGGACCTTAATCAAGATTTTTTATATCTCATCCCTCCTAATGCATCGTAACCACATGTGGTCATATGAGCATCGGTAGAGAGTACCATTCATAATGATATACAACAACACTGTCTTTTAAATTTTAACAGTTAGAGAGCGATCATTAGGGAGTATTCCCTTCATCAATTGAGTAATGATGGCTTGGTGACAATCATCGTATAGCTCGTTACAAGTAGAGAGGATCACACCTTCATCACTTGCAAGGGCGGCACCCTATGGCTCGGGACACGCCGATGATAGGACCCTTCGATCTTGGATAACTACAGTAACAGGGTCTCCAGTAGAACTCGATATCTCCTTGTTATCTTAGCTAGAGCGCTATATTTGCCTTTCATGGAACGATAAATGATAATCAACATGACATAAGGGATGTGCTCTAATATTGTCATCACCCTCTTATGATAGGCTAAGAGGGCAGGTTTAAGGTCTTTATAAGTTCCCAACACGTGGATAATGTTGAGCTACAAATCCCCATAAAACCTTGATATTTCTGAAGTTCATTTGGATGCTTAATTCCAATCCTAGAGTCAAGCCTCGTATTATACCTTGTTATTCATACGTGGTTCTATCAAGCTATAGTAATAACAAAGGATGCTATGCTCGGCCGATACGAAAATAAATCCGATGCCGACCTTCACCCTCAAATGGGTCTTCCTCCAAAGAAGACTCCCCATAGAAGTACAAATCCCATTCAAAGGAGTCGATGACTAACAAAGTCTCATCTGGAAAGTCATAATTAAATGACGAGTTAGCTGGGACAGGATATGTCACAAGAAAATCGGCATGAGTTTGTCCTTTGTTGACTCGCTCAGGGACATATAATATGTCGAATTGTGACAGGAGCATGACCCATGTCGCCTATCGTCCAACTAGAGTGGGGTGAGTCATCAGATACTGCTAGCGGTTTACTCTTGAGATCAGATTAATATGATGCAAGAGCATGTGATGCCTCAACTTCTGAAGTGAAAATATTAATTCCAAACAATGTTTCTAGATTGGCAGATATTTCATTAAACTAGGATGAAACACCGTTAAAGTAGTATAGAGCCTTCTTTTTCTCATCCTAGCTAACTTGGACTAAAAAGGCTTCTACTGACTTGTTTGGAGTGGCGATATACAAAATAAGGGAGTTTCCTGGGATGGGACCAGCTAATACAGGGTATTCAACATGTAGCACTTGATATCATCGAAAGTGTCTTGACATGCTTTATCTAAGTGGAGACGAACGTCCTTTTTGGCTAAGGCTGAAAATGATGGATTTGATCTTCCTGGGGTCAATCTCAATACCCCTATTTCTAAATATGAAGACTAGAAACTTCCCAAAAAATACGCATTTTAACGGGTTCATCTTCAAATTGTATTTTATAAAGAATTCAAAGACAATACTTAGATATGACAGATGATCTTATTTTGAATAACTCTTAACTACTACGTCTTCGATGTAACATTCGACTTCGTGATGTAGCAAGTCGTTGAAGATGTGTGTCATAGCACGTTGGTATGTTGCCCCAACGTTTTTCAAACTGAAATGCATGACCTTGTAGCAGAAGATACCTATCAGTGTGTGGAACGCCATCTGTTATTCTTCCTCTGGGGCCATCCAGATCGGATTGTAACCCGATAAGCCATCAATGAATGAAAACATCACATGTAATGAAACTTCATCTGCCATCATTTTTGTTATGAGCAGAGAAAAATCATATTTTAGGCAAGTCTTATTGAGATCCCAAAAGTTGATATAAACTCATATCCGTCCATTCTTCTTGCGAAGGGTTATGATGTTCGCGAGCCATATAGGGTAGGAAATTTTGTAATGAAACCAACCTCGATAAGCTTTTAGGTCTCTTCGATGACCATCAACTCTATCTCGAGACGCATTCTCAGAAGCGGTTGTTTGATGGGAACAACGCTCGGGTCAATGGCTAGACTGTGAATGACCACTTCAAGAGCTGAACCAGGCTTCTCGGATTAGCTCCATGCTAGGCATTCTCAAAACTCTATGAGGATTTCTCGACTTTAGCGACCACAGAGCATGACAGGAGTTTGCTTATAAAAGTAGGACGGGGATTGTCAACTGTGCCTAGGTTGACCTCTATCAACTTGTAGACAGTGAAATAGTCAGATACGAGTTTACTTAAAAAAGTAAAAATTAGTTGGTCGGTTAGTTGCAATTAGATGCCCTTGTAAGTAGCTTGGGTGGTCAGGGCTACAGTTGTGATTCACCGATGGAGTCCTTCTGCACCGTATGGGGGTCGACTCTGATTGAGCTATTGATTGCTAATAGTCGGCTCCTATCATATTTCTTTAGTTTGATGCTCTAATTTCCACTATCCGGTATCGTTCGATGGGTAAGGTGTATGCATATCACTTAAATTTTAGTTTTTATAGCCTTAAATATGCATGAAAGAAGCATGTGATATCTTAAAAATTAAAATGATAATAATATAATAGGTATAGAAAATAAAGTGTACGTGTTAGAAATGTAAATGGGGCGTATATATGTAAATGCCCCTTTTCTAAATTATAAGTACATCCGCCTTTACGGCTCGGAAGGTTCGGCAATCACTAGTCTGCAACTGTAGGGCTTCTGCAAAACCCTAACCTCTTCCAAATCCGGGGTTCTTCTGCTCCATCGTTTTCTCATCTTCCACAAAGGTAAAATTCTCCTTTTCTCCTTCGCCTCCACGCTACTTCGCTCTACACTCCATTTCAACTTGTTTCCATCCTCTCACGCGATTCCCGTATTTTATTTCTGGCTACTTCTCTCACTCCTCATCTTGCCGGCTTCCTCTCATACATTATCGACTATTTGGTGTTTCAAGCCATGAAGTCTGCTGTGTCTTTCGGTTTAGGATTAATTTTATAGTATCTCTGTCACGATGAAAGGGATACTGGTTATTGTGACATCTGTTTTTCGTTGTCATTTCTTCTATACGTGTAGGAGTTGAGATTTTGTAATATGTTAACATATTCCATAAATTTATTTGGTCGGATTTTGATTGTATTGCTTGTTTCACTTAGCTTAAAGCGAACCCATTTGAATTGAAGTAGTTGTATGAGGCTTGTTGGTGTTTCTGGCGTCATTTTAGATGTCCGACGTGCGTATTGGAAGTTTTGGGCAAACGTCTGACTTCTAAGGAATCAAAAGGTCTTTATTGTTGCAAATCTCGAATTAATGTTCATAACAAGTTTTGTTAGGTAGGATTGCTTTTTTGGAGGTCTTGAAGATTAGATCCTCCTCCTTATTTTGTTTGGTTTAGTTTATTTTGACTGGTTTGGCTGAGCACATATTTGAATGGTTTTATATTAGCACTTTTGGCATTATTATTTCTGTTAAATAGTTTCTCAGCCATTGGTACCATAACTGCATTTTGACAGAACCCATGCGTTTTCTTTCCTGCCAAAAATTTCACATGGAGGATTGGCTTTAGCTTCTTAACCAAAATAGAAAGAAAAAGGGAAAAAAAAAACAAGATGAGGTGTAGTTTTCTTATTTTTTAGATAGAGCCAATATTCACCTATTTTAATAGTTTAATCCACCTTAATTATCTTCTTTGAGAAGTACTCAATTTACAACTCTTGTTGCACATATCATTTTGTGGTGGGTAATATTGATGGCTAATTCTTGCTTAAAATCTCTGTTTTCACCACAGGTAATTGTCCGCCAACTTTCCATAACATAACTCAAGCATGGCTTTGCCGTTTACATCTTCCAAGAGACCTTTTGAACGCCATCCTAATGAGCCAAATGGAAGAAAGTGGCAAAAGACTTCTCCATCTGTTTCTCTGCCAAGTCAATTCAAAGTACCACCAGGGTCTGTAGTTTTCCGTGTGCTGTGCCCTTCTTCAAAGTCTGGAGGTGTGATTGGTAAAGGAGGTGGCATTGTTGCAAAAATACGCCACGAGACAGGTGCAAGAATAAAACTTGAAGAACTTGTTTCTGGCTGTGATGAGAGAGTTGTATCTATAAGTGGTCCTGCAAAAGATTCTGATTTTAGAAATGTCCCAAACAAGCTAGATGATAGTGATAGCAATGTTGATGGCGGTGAGGATGGTAAGGCTACTGCAGAGGATGGCAAAGAAAAGGAGGATTCTTCCATTACTGAAGATTCAAAGTCAATGAAGGCAACATCTTCAGTTCAAAAGGCTTTGCTGCTCATCTTTGAGAGAATAATTGAAGGTGAGAAAGAGAATGATGATGCAGATGAGGCTAATGGGAAACTTCCTCCATCTATAAGATTGCTGGTTTTCTCCAACCAAGTTGGCTGTCTTTTGGGAAAGGGCGGAAGTGTGATCAAGCAGATGTCGGCTGATAGTGGGGCCCATATCCGCATACTTCCCAGGGACAAGCTTCCTTTATGCGCATTACCACATGATGAAATTGTGCAGGTAATGATTTGCTTTTTCAATCCCAATGCATGCTTGAATATGCTACCTTTGTTCCCTTGGCATTCTTATATAGTGGCTTCCTTTGATATTATTTTGGGCTGGATTTTTTTTTTTTGGGGGAAATAAACATACCCAGCACACATTTCTTATATATTTACATATCTTACTCCTACACTTTCATAGTTACATATATAGTATTTTGGTGTTTTAAACATATGCATGAAAATTTGCTTTTAAAAAATGTTAATAGTGCTATTTTGATGTGATATTAAACATTTGAGTGCTACGTGTGTAAATTCGAAAGTTTAGGTGTGAGAGATGTAAATACATAAGTATTGTGTGCTATGTATTTAAATGCCCCCTTTTTTCGCGTGAGTGCAAAAATAGTTTTGGATCTTATTTGAGCCTTTCTATTAGCGTTAGTTTCTTTGTTGCTATTATACTGTCTTTCGAAGATTCAACTATTTTTTTATTACTATTTTATATTCATTTTCATTGTTCAACAATGAATATATTGAATGAGAAAACTCTAATGAATGGTGATATTTGTACATCACATTGGAGTACAGATCACTGGAAGCGTTGTCTCTATAAGGAAAGCTCTCCAATCAGTTTCTCAGCATCTCATGGAGAATCCACCACGCGATCGTGATTTCCCTGGAGAAAATCCTCCTGGATCATCGTCACATCCATATGCTCCTAATCCTCGTCCGGAGTCTTTTAACACAACAAATTATCACATGCCCATTCAAGGGCCACCTTTTTCTAACAGGGCACCATTTGATGCTCCTGACATTTCGTCCTTTCCTAAGTTTCATGAAGGTCCTATACCAGGACAGATGCCTGTTGCTCCAGAGGTTCTTATCTTTCGATTGTTGTGTTCCATTGATAAGGTTGGAAGTGTGATTGGGAAGGGAGGTAATACTGTAAGGAACCTCCAGCATGAAACTGGCTGTGAGATTAAAGTCCAGGAGACATCTGCTGAGACAGAGAATCGCATTATAGTCATTTCTGGTCCCGCGGTAATACTTTCATTGTTCTTTTTTTCTTTATGCGTAATAGTTATTTTCTAAGTTTACTAAACAGCAACATTTACGTGTGGGGTTTCTTTGTTTGTTATAAATGTTTGAAGTATTTGCAGAAGGTTTTCAAAGATGGCATCAAGGCTTCATTAAACTGGTCATTATATTTCAGAAGTTGATTTCATGAGATTTAAGAATCTATAGCCTGGTTTTTTTATCATATTTTTTCCTGTGTCAAGCAGCTGCATCATTTATCATGGGGGTGAACTGGAGATTTAGGAAAATGGGAATTGCTAGCAACATGAATGCTGTTAGAACTTATTTGTTAGTATCCCATGTCTATCTAATTTTATGACTTTGTTTGCTTTTTGTTGGGAGATGGCTTGTTGGTGAGGTGGATTACTTTAGCTGTTTGGTTGAAAGGGCTTTTGAGAGGAAGTGGGAAGTTGGAAAGGAGATTCCTTGAGCTTTTTGTTTCGGAAGGGACAGTGGAAAGTTAGTTTTTTTCACCAGGACAACATTTGGTTCTGAAGTTTCTCGTTGCAAGTTTTATTATTATTTTTTTTTGGATTAAATTTTTTGAGGATTAACGTTTTCCTTGGCAGTGCCTTAGCCTTGTGCATGTGTTGCCCATTGATTCGCTTATAAGGCTCATAGGTGAGAAGGGGAATAGTACGAAAACCTTAAAAAGATTTCTTGCTATAACCCCTTAACCCATTTTGCCACTCTCACATTACCGTGTTAGTAGAATATCATTCTCAGTAATATATGTTCTTATCAATTTATGCTCATAAACGTGTTGTCCTTGTCAAGTTATAACCGTTGGATATTTGGATGCGAGAAAGTAACATTTATATAATGTATATCTTGTTAAAAGAGAAATAACTATCGGATTTCCACTCTGTTTTATGATACACGATGTAGAATAAGACTAAAGATGTTAACATTTCATTGAAACAACTTTGGGTTTTATTCTTAATATTAGTTGCATTTGTTTTTGGTGCTCTTTTAACTACGTAGTTTGTCAATACACATGCAAAAGTTTCTCATGTCCTGTGAAAAACAAAAGCATTGAATGTTTAAAAACATATTACATGACTTGAATCAATTGCATAAAAAAGTGTGGTTGTCTTTTTGTATTCTTTTATGGGATGACAAGTCAAACGGGCATTTAATTATCTTCAATTTTTTGCTCATTAAACCTTTCCTAGCGCTAGAAAGCTTAAAGCTGACTCTGCACTGGCTAGAAGCAATAAGTGTCATCCAAGAGTTTGGCATATGAGAAATTAGTGGAAAGTTATCTTTAAACTAAGTTCATAGTCGAGCAAGATGCATTTTTAGCCTTTGAATTGTAATGCACAAGGCATGAGCTTTAATGATATGAAGTACGATCATTGAAATATCCTTGAGCTCTTATGTTTACGTAGATATTTTATCTGTTGACCATTGTCCAAGTTGAATTTACATTTAACTTCATTGGCTTATTCTACTTCCATAACACATGAACAGATCCATGTGATTTATTAGAGAAGGGAGTGTGATCTGGTTGCTTTATAATAGTAAAAAAAGGGTGGTAGAGAATCTGCACAATGTAGAATTGCATGATAATCAGTAACTAAATTATGAAAGGTGTCAAGATGGGCTGCTTGAATACTCAACCATAAAATTTATGTAGAGAAAAACACCTTATTGAGGCTGCTTGAATACTTAACTAAACCATAAAATTTATGTAGAGAAAAACACCTTATTGCTTCGATCCTTGTTCTGATATGGATATTTGGAATTCAATACAATTGATTGCAAGAGTTTGATTAATCTCCCCTTATTTACAAATTCTTATTTTTTAGTGGCTCTGCGATATGGTAAGCAAATGCCAGAGTTCAGTCACTATATTTTTTTCTTGATCTTACTGGCACTATTTCTGCAGTATATCACTTAAATATTGGAGCGAGTTGCTGTTGAATAATGTTCTTTGAGGTACTTTTGGTTGCCCATAGTATTTCATGACGAACTTGCCCCAGATTTAATGGGGTAGGCATCACGGGCTGGCACTTGGAACAATGAACTTGTATATTATCTTGAAGGATTCCTTCAAGCTGTTCATCTTCATCCTTGATATCCCACCATTTGTCAGATTAGACCAGACATTAAATGCTTATGATAATTATAGGCCATTTGTTCTCTTTTTTATGATTCATTTGTCAGGGCTAGCAACAATTACGTCTGGTTATACTATTCCTATATATAACCCTCTAATTTTGATGGATACAGTCTAATTTTCTTCAGTTGGAAAAGTGGGCTTTCAAGGTGGCCCTTTGTGAACCCGGTGTGCCCTATCTCTTTCCATTATCTTAGAGAGATGTATGAAATAACTGAGTTTTCTTTAAGTTGTAACTTTCTTTTTGCAGATCAACCGCCCTCTCATTCTCTACTTATATCTGCTCTCCATCCAATCCAAAGTTCCCATTCTTTCTATTTGCCTGTCATTTGTAAACCCTTTGTTTTTTGAATAAACTGTTTTCAACTCCTAATATAGCATGGTTTATCCTTGTCAAGCCCACCATCATATAAGATTAGTTTTGTACTGCTTTTAGGCTTATTTTCTCAGCACTTTTGTAACCTTTCACTCTGGTTATTGGGTGTAGTTCAATTGTCTCTGAGCTTGAGGTTCACATATAGCTACTACATATGAACTAATTGAACAGCCTTCCTTATCTCATCATATTGTGAATTACTTCTTTTTTAAACTAGTTCTCTTTTCCTAACATTGTGGATTTCATGTTCTCTTACTTTCATTATTCATATATATATATATATATATGGTACTTTGTTTTGTATGTTATTTGTGATGACATGGCTTGATAAGCAATACTTTGTTTTTTGAAGAGAAATTTTTGAGTAGTGAGGCACTATTTATAAGGTAAGAGGAATATAATTGATCAAAAAAATGCTTAAAGGCACATTTATTTTCTTGATTTAGATTTTGATCTTGTAATATTTGTGGATGATCAAATTGTCTTATGTATAGTCTGAGTTACCTTTGCCTCCTTTTACTAAAGATATATAATATAATGTATTTTGTGTTAAATAATATTATGTAACCTAGAGGTGAATAATATGATGTTTCAATAAGCTTGGATATGTTTTGCGGATTTGAGTATTTAGAAAAAGTGAAAATTAGCAAAAACTTAGGGCTTGTTTGGGATCACATTTTTTTTTATTTTTTTTTTATTTTAAAAATATGTTTTTAGTGTATTTTTCACATTTTTTTTAATTTTAAAAAGTAAATTAACTTATTTTTAGAAACATTGAAGAGATCTAAAAGTTGTTTTTGAGTGTTTATAAAATAACTAAACATATTATATGATACCAAATATGTTTTGTTTTAAATTAAAACATAGACAAAACAAAACAAAAATAAAAAAATAAGTTAAAAGTGATCCCAAATGGCCTCTTAGGTATGTGGCTAAAATGAAAATGTGAAGTGGGCTTGTTCTAAAACTATGAAAGATTTAGTGCAAAGTTTATGTATTAGAGATAGTTAAGAGTAGTCTGGTAGTATACAAGACTCATTATTAAACTTTGGTGATATGTGCCAGTACATCGGAAAGCAAATGATGCAACGATTAAAATGTAAATAGGGTTATTGTGAATCACATGGGAATATAAAGCGGTTAGCCCAGCTGCTTGGGTTAGGAGTTTTAGAAGGCAATGCTTAAACTAGAGTTAACAAATGTCAATCAATGGAAACATCCTGAGATGAAGGGTTTATTAAGCTGATTCTCAATAATTGACAGCTCGTGATAGTGTTAAGCTTAAATGTTAGAATGTATTTAACAGATTAAAGTACAAGCTCCTTAAAGTGGCTTAAAAAATGTAAGATTCAGCAGTTTCTCGTTTCTTTCAATTCATCTGCTGGTAATTCTGATAGGTTTGCGCATATGCTGAACAATTAACTTCAGATTTAGTGATTGGCTTCATAATATGAACAATAAATCTAACTTCTTGATATCTGTTTAATTTATTATTGTTGCTTTTTCATTATGTAGCTCCCAGGTGATAGAATATCCCCATCACAGGATGCACTTCTTCGTGTCCTGCATAGAATCTTTATACCAGCTTCTGAGAGTAAAGACAATACTGTCTCGGCTAGGCTTAGTGTCACGGCTAAGCTTCTTGTTACTCCCAATCAAACAGGTTGTCTTCTTGGAAAAGGTGGTTCCATAATAGCAGAAATGAGGAAACTTTCTGGAGCCTACATTCGTGTTTTGAGTAAGGATCAGGTCCCAAAGGGTTTGTCAGAAAATGAAGAAATTGTTCAAGTATGATACACTCTATTGCCTTACTTTAACGTGCATTCACCATATTTTGCAGAACATATCCTCTTTTATTTTTCTCAAAGCATGCTTTATGCAGCATTGCCTGTATGCAATTCTTTTTTGCTCAGCTTTCTCTTCTAATTACTAACTCGGTTATATGATGAGTTGCAAATTGGAAACTTTGCGTCATTTACAGGTAATTGGTGAATTTGGAATTGTTCAGGAAGCACTTTTGCAAATAACTGCCAGGCTCAGAGGTCATCTTTTTCGTGATAAAACCTCTGCTTTGAACCGTTCCACCCATCCAGCTTTTCTAGATCAGATGCCTCCGTTTGGTTCGTACATGGGGAGGGAACCTTCACCTCCAAGATTGTATGGTGGTCTCCCTCCATTCCAGAAAGATGTTGGTGCTCGTGCGCATGAGGATAGATCTGCTTTCGCTCACCCAATTCATGGCTCAGGTGTTTCTCCTCTTGGAGCAGAAAGAGTACCTCCGGCACCATGGACACCCCAGGTAACTTGGTATTTTGTTTTTGCTTCAGACTTCAGAACTCATAGTAGTAAGCTTTCTTTTGAAACTTTCTGAACCATGCAAGGTTCAAATTATAACACCTGTTTGCTTATATTCCGTATATTTGATGAAAAGGTTTCAATATAACCAGGGTGATTTTTTTTTTAATTTTTTAGTTGCAAGTCTGGGTCAACTTTAGAGAAAGTCTTAACTGTTGCTGTGTTGCACTTCGGTAAATTTTGTCTTTTTTTGTTTGAAACTTTGAGAATGAACTTTGGGCATCTGGTTTGATCTAAGTATGTACCTTGTTCTATCGGACGGCACTATGTTTACTTTTTTTGTTAGAGACTTCTTATTGGTGGCTATATATGAGAGATGCTTTGCCATCACCCTGATGGTTAATATAAAAATAACATTCGTATACTGCATCTTGGTACCCGCTGGAGTCCAAAAAAATTGGAAGAATTAGTTGTCAAAATTTTGTTGAACCTTTCAGTGGCATCAAAATTCTAATATTCTTTTCCAGTGGACAAATCAGGACTATGTCTGGGATACTTTACCCCAGCCACTTTTTCTAAGTTTTCTTTGTGTCAATGGCTCCCTCCAGGCTGCAGTTTGATTGCAAGTCTTATCAAATTCCTTTATAACAATGTTTATAACCTGCAACTATAATAACTCCAATTATTTGTGTATGACTGTTTTGAACAGTCACTGTTTTGTTGCAGAGATAGGTCAAACAACTATAATTCATGGTAGCATATTTAAATTGGAAAGCGGATTGAAGATTGGATAAGTGTGGAGACAAGAAGACTGCTTCTTTTCACACTTTTCCTGCCATTAAAACAAGAAGACTGCTTCTTTTCACACTTTTCCTGCCAGGCTGTGCGTTGGTTTTAAAAAGAGCGCTGCACCCATGCCTTCTTAAAATTTCTATGCTGTCTTAAGATTTCCTTGCTGTTAGGGTCTGGTTAATTTATTCTTTATATTATCCCTTATTGTCATATTTCAAGACCTTTCAATTAGCAACAAAGGCTACTTCTGCTAGAAGAGTTTCCCCCTCTTCTTGTTTCATCATTTCTTTGTGATTTTTTTGCCCATTAGAATTGTTGATTAAAAACTACTCTCACTGATTTAAGTAGTTTCCCCTTCCAACGTTTGAAGAATGAATATCTCTGACATTTTTAATTGATGTTCTAGAATTTGAAATGATTAATTATTATTATTATTATCATTATTGAGGTTAGGTTTGGTTAGTAGAATATTTCCCCTTGGTGCTTACTGCTCGGAAGCTCAAAGTGGAAAAGAATACATTTTATTGTAAAATGAAGCGTAACTTTGCTTTTAATTTTCCTTTTCTTTATTTGACACAGGGTTAGCAAATTTACCCTAAGGGATTGATGGTTGGAAAGCATGTAGACTGAGCGTGAGTGCTTTTGTAAGTTTTACATATTTTTGTTCTAGTTAGCTGTCTGAGTGAAATTATGGTATAAAATTATTCTTATCTTGGTTCATAAGAGCTCAATTAAGCTAAAAGCAAATAATAACCTTACAGCACAATTGAGCTAAAAGCAATTATTAACCTTATATGTAGGAGTTGAAGGGGAACATATATTAATTGTGGCATTTCAATTAATTCAATTTTCATTGATTTTGTTAAAATATCAAATGGCTTTGCTAGTTTTAGAGCAAACACACTTGTTGTTGAAGAAGAATTTATTGAAGGCTAGTTATTTCTTTCGTGAAGTCGAATGAAATGAAAGACATAATATGTTACTCTATAGATTGGTTATAATCCACATATTTTATATAATAAATTTATTTTAGAATATTAGAATGACAAAATAATAAGATATATCATAGATTGTTCCGTAGAACTGAAGTGGAGTTAACTTGAACATGAATTAGTGTGCAACATTATATATTTATGGATAGAATTGAAGTGGAGTTAACTTAAAAGAACATGAATTAGTGTGCAACATTATATATTTATGGATTACCTATCAAGTTTTAATGGGTTATAGGCACTACTGCGCTGGTTTGGTGAGCAAATCTTTTCAATGAAATTATGTCAATTAAGAGGATGCCAATTTGGTGAAATGGTTTGTTACAAATATTTATTTATAAAGAAAATGTTGAAGATTATGGTAGTTATGTAGGAATTCAAGTTATAAATCATAAATGAAGTTGTTGGAGAACTAATAGAATATTTATATAAAAAAAAATATTTTTTTCAAAGAGTTAATTTGGTTTTATGCTATGAGGATCTCCTACATAAGCAATTCTTGTGTTATTACTATATGTTATAAGTATAGATTGTAAATAGATGCTCTGCATTCATTGAGCATTACAGTTGATTTGATAAATTTAGGAACAAATATGCGTATCCAATGTATGTGTAGTTATGAAAGATATATATGATGGGGAAAATTAATCAGCGAGTTTTTCAATTAAAATAGGATTATGTTAAAGTTCAAATGTTAAGTTTATATTATTCTATGTAACTTATGGATATCCTTATAAAAGATTTTTAATGAAGTGCATTGGTGCATGCTTTTTTATAAATGATGGTATGTATAATTGCATTTTTTTAAAAAAAAACTTCAGAACTTAAACCTCAAACTCCTTTTGTATGAGGCGTCTGCTAAAAGATTTAAAATCTATGCACCGCACCCTCCAATCTTTTAAAATTCACTCATTTAATTTACGTCTGGTATTTAATCTCAGGGTTTTGCAGTCATTGATGTGTGGGTTTTGAATTGTTTAATTTTTTTTTTAAATTAGGAAGCTTTATTTTGGTTTGCTACAATAAATCACTCCATTCAATCCTAACCATGTATTCAAATCCTTGATTAGATAAAAAAGCTAAAACCCCTAATTTTTTATTGCTGCAGCCATCCAACCTAAATGTAGCAACTTATTAACGACTCTCAGCCTCTCTTCCTCTCTTCCTCTCTTGAGTACTGATCATCTCTCACAATATGTCGTCTCTCTCTCATTGTTCAGTCTCTTCTGTCTTTTCTCTTTAAATCTCTCTTTCGATGCCACCTATCTTCTCTTGCCCTCTCTTCCTCTCTTGATATCTCATCTCAAAATCTCTTATCTCTTGTTTTGCTCGCTCTTATCTTTTTTAATTGCCCACTCAATTTCTCTCCCTTTTCAACCTCTCTCCTAAGCAAGAGGAACCACCAATATGTTAGGATTGTTCATATAAATTATTGCAAAAGCAAACTATACAACATTACAATCTCAAACATATAAAATAAAGGATACAAACCTACAATTCAAGAGGTAGGAAATCTCTCCCAAACTTTATCTCTAAGATACAATACACAATCTCATACAAAACCATAAGCCTATGTCTATGTGGAATTTTTTTTTACTAAACAATAATAAATAACAAAAGACTAAATTGCACTTAGACACAAAAAAGACTAAATTGCCCTTAGAGTAGGCACCAGTGTAACAATACCACGCAAAAAAGATGCATCACCATCAAGGTGAGAGAAAAAAGTCTTCTGCTGAATCAAGCCAAGTGGCTTCCATTTAGCGTCATCATATGATCTTCATTTCCATTTAATCAGGAATTCATAATGATCCACAGGAGTTTGAAATGCAGTCTTGTGCACATCCTTCGTGCGCATCTGAATCTATTGGTATCCTGAACTCAAGTTAATTTTGGAGGATACTGTAGTCCCAACCAAGTTTTTTGGTAGCTCATCAATCACCGGGACATGAAATTTGTTAGTTACTGTTTCTTTATTCACTTCCCCACAATCCACATTTCTTCACTAGCAAGATTGGGCTAGAAACTGAGCCCACACTAAGTAATATGATCCCAACCTTCATCTCTCTGATCAATCTCTTGAACTCTCCCTTTGTACTTTGGATACTGGTCTGGGCGCACGCTAATAGGAGAAACCCCAAATTTCAGGGGTTTGGCTAGCTTGTGTTCCCTTCGAGGCCCTTTGCTCGATCCCGTGGTTTTAGATCTGCCTAAGGAAGCAATGTTCCCCTGATACGACCGAAATCCCTCAAATTTGCTGTTGCTTGCGTCCATTTCCAATGCCGTAGCTCGACTCCGCAACAAGTGGAGCTGATTTTGTGCAAGACACCATTATCTTCTTAATCATTTCTTCCAGGAACATAATCTCTACTCATACAACCCTTCCATGGACTGGAAACACTCCTCCATTTATTTTTTTGGTTGCCATTATTTATTATCGTTTTCAAATCTTGTATGTTGCGATCCCAAAATTGATTTGAACCAGGATTGTTTTTCTTGATTCGATCGCAATTACTCGACTTGAATCCTGTTTTTTTTACGAATAAGTTAAGCCACAATTTTCTGAGATAATTTGAATCGCTACTCTACCATGAGCTTAGGTCACAAACGTGGTAGTGTTTGTCATGATCTCATATGTCGACTTCCTCAGCTAGCTTGAATCACTACTGTCTCGCAAGGTACAGTCATCCAGTCCCTTGTATGTCGCGAGTAGCCCCTCCAAACTTGTTGAGTTGCGCGATTTTGTTTCTTTGTACACCGTGATCCGATATGCTACTTTACAACTACCTCTAATCATAACTTTATCATGATTGTCAGCGTCCGGGGGAGCTCTAGTAGTGACTGTATCACATGCCACAATCTTGTTGCCCTTTCTTTGTTAGTGAAACGATTCCATCGTCCTTTCCTTGCTAGCTTTGATCGATCCTTTTTCTTTCCATAAGAGCTAGATCTCTTATGTTCCCTTTTTTCTAGATCGACGTTGTGATGCCACTTTGTAAGGAATTTTCATTGAAATTAGGGTAAAACAAATATTTTATTTCTCCAAAGCAAATAACACAATATCTAACATATAAAATAGAGGATAGACATCTACAATTTGAGAGGCAGATGATTTCTCCCAAATCCTAGAATACGAGATGTAGGGAATTGTCGCAAACCCTAACCCTATGATACCAGACCCAATCACATGCATAATCCTAACTCTTAGTCTACGAGGGTCTAGTTATACTAAGCAATAATAAATAACAAAAGACTAAATTGCCCTCAGACACACAAAAGACTTGTCTTTAGGCTAGGCATCCTCATAACACAATCTTTCACTGCAAGTACACCTCACTCATTCAAACAGTCTATTTTTGAGCAAAGTTAAATTAGGGTAATTTCTTTCTCTCATTTTGTAATGATTAAGAGATTTAAATTCATGAACCCTTAGGTGTAAATTTCTTGAACGTTAGCTTTCATATTTCTTCATCTTGTATTCATGAATGATACCATTGAATCGTTTCATATATTGAATTTAATAAAAAAAAATGTCTTTTTTTGGAGCATGTTATTTTTCTTACTGACTTGTTTCTCCATAAAACTTTCCATGCAATATTTGTTTTGCCCGAGTGTTTCATAAGCATGGATTAACATGATTCGTTTTTTAGATTTAAATTAAGCATGACATCATTCAATACACATTTGGTTTGTAAGGATATTTAGTTAATTTATTGGTTTATTTCCCTTTAGCATAGAAATGCATGAGATTTTATGCATTAGAAATAGTTCAGAATGATTTTGTATCTTTCAATAAAAGATTGTTTTATAAGCTTTTTTTTGGTGAGTATTTTACTTAAAGGCTTTGTAATTAATTATTTAGATTTTTTTTTATTTTCTACTAGCCCTTTTTAAACTATAATGGCGAAAGTTGGTGTTAAAAAATCAAACTTCTTGGAAGGAATGTGATTGAAGTTGAATGAAACTCAATGGAGAAAGGCTACGTATATGCCAAATTTAATTTTTGTAGTAAAATAATCATAGGTGTTGTAACTCTAAAAAATGTTCTTGCTTGGATTATTAAGAATTTGAGACCATTTGTAAAAGTTTTAGATGATGTTAAATGAGAGATATTGAACTATTTGATGCCTTTACAGTGACAAATCTCAGCATGAACAACATATGGATGAAATGACTGAGAGGGGATCATATTTTACCCTTAAGATTCATGATGTTTTGATGTTTAGATTCTGCACCATCTGGTCTTACTGCTAGTTTTATTGGTGGTCCCACTTGTGGTATAGCTAGTATCTCTATTTTCGTTAGAAGAGCTAGAGTCCCTATGGATCTATTTATTAAAATTTTTGGCTATGCAGTTAAAGATCTAAGTTAAAGAGTCCTTGTAGTCTTTTCTAAAGATCATTAGACTCAAGTTTGTATGGTTATTGGAAGAATTTATTTTAATGAAATAAGGATTCCTTTTAATCCTATGAGTTCATCTTTTTCAGTGTGGTTTGCTTCATTAGGTACTATTGTGGAGAATTGAAACATCGATGCATGCACCACCTTTGAATATGAATTTTGAAGGAAGTAATTAATACTTGCAAGATCGTTTAAGAGATGAAGAATATATGGCTAGATGTAATAGGTCAAAGTTTGATAATCTTTCTAATTAAAAATTCTAACAGAACAATATTTTTGAAATGTATTATGCATCTAAGTTTATTAAATATGCATCATTATTATTCATAATACTTGATAATCTCGTTGTGGAAGTCATTGAATATCTAGTTGGTCATGCGGTAACAGATATTGCAAGTGCATTTACGATGGCGGGGAGGATGTTAATAGAGAAAATAAAACATCTATATTAAACTCGTTGTGCAACCCATCGTCTTGATTTGTTGTTAGATATGCTTGATGACACACTTCAACATAAAAAAGCTTTGATTAAAGAAAAAATGATTCTACCATAATTGAATGTTGAGTTTAATTAGACAATTAATTAATAGGATTAACACTTTTTGCGTCACACAATGTAAAATGATTATTCAAAAGTGCACCCCAAATTGTTGGCTAATGATGATGATTATGAGTGAAGTACCTTGCATTTCATTTTTACTTAAACCATGCAATTTCAATTAAGAGAGCTGCTCCGCTTTTATCGTATTTCATGTTTTTGTACTAGTATTCATAGAACAACATGATCTCTCTTTTAGTAATAACTTGTAGGTCGAATGTTTCTATCAATCAAGTTTAATACACTCCATTCGGTAAACAAAAAATAACTTGAGTTGGCAGAAGGTCGAACACCAACACATGTTTTCCTTTACTACCAAATCCCTTAGATATTGACTTGGAGAGTTTCTCTAGGAAAAAAATAGTTCATTATCAGATGTGTGCAAAGAAAGTTTTTGATTAAGGGTATATTTGGGGCAACGGTGTAGTGGTGGTGCGACACCACACCTTAGTTTTGTCTGTTTGGATAAACTGTGTTTTTGTAGCTTTTTCAGAAAAACTACCGTTGAAACTAGCGTTTTCCTATCAGTCCTGGCTAGTAGGGCTGTCAAAACGACCCGTTCACAAACTGCTCGTGTTTGGCTCGTTAAGAAGCCCGTATTCAATTTGTTCGCTAAGTTAACGAGCCGAACACAAACACTTTTTTTGTGCTTGATATATAAACGAGTCAAACACAAACAAGGATTTGTTCGTTCGTATTCGATTCATTTTTGTCTCAAAATACTACTCATCAATTATATATATATATA
>NW_018164444.1:80261734-80276140 GCF_001263595.1 Phalaenopsis equestris
TATAATATACATAATTGATGAATAGTGTTTTCAAAAAAAATTAATTGACTACAAGGCTACAAAGATTTATAATCAATTAAAATTGTTAATTAAAAAATAGAATAAAATTAGATTAAATTATATGAAGATGTTTTAATATAAATAATAAGATTTAAATCTTGCCTAACTCTACGGCTGCATGACTAAGGTTGTCTAAACGACTCTTTGTCACAAATAACTTGTGTTCGGCTCGCTAAGCAAATGAGCCGAACACAAACACAATTTTTGTGTTCGAAATATAATTGAACCGAACATGAACAATGGTATTTTTAATGAGCTGAACATGAGTTGAGTTTGCACTCGCTCATGTTCGGCTTGTTTACACCCATATTGGCTAGGTGCGGTGACAACTTTCTAGTTGCCGTCTGACTTATTCAAAAAAGAAAAAAATTATAATAGCACAGCTTTTGTCAACATCAAATTATTCTTCAACAGTTTTACAACAACTTCTTAATAAGTTGCAGCTACTCCAAACATACTCTTAAGTGGTTGCCTCGGATTATTGAGGAGTATAAATCAAAGCAAATTAATGAAATTCTACAAAAATATGAAGCCATCAATATTCCTATATCTAATAGTGTTGAAACCTATTTCTCTGAGATTTTTGAGGGGTTCAAGATAAAATTTCCCATGAATCTACATGTCGGATAAAAAAAAAATATTGAAAGTTGTGACAGACAGTTTATGAAGATCTTCCAAACGTTTTTAGTTCATAAAAGTGACGATGATGAATCCATGGGTGGCTTTGAAAACTGGGCCGATGATGGGTTTGCCTAGATTATTGCCTATAGCCCAAGAGATTAAATGCCGAAATCCAATGATGAGGGAACGTAGCAACAACCAACTGACATCTACTGCTGTTATGAGTGATTGTGGGCCCACCCAATAATTCAAAAACATGATAGTGGTAGGGCCCTCCACTAACTGTCCTTTATTTTCCACTATTGTGAGTAGAAGTCTACTATTTACTTTTTGACTTTTTCTACTACTAATGTTAGTGGATACTTTTTGGATGTGTTATCCTTTTAGCATCTATTCTTCTGTTAGTTTGTAATTAATTTTGAGTTCCAACCCCTTCTATCTTTAGCAAGGCTGTGTTTTGTTTTGGTGTGCAAGTTTTTAAAAGAAGTTTGAGTCTTGTAAAAGTTGAAGTGCACGATGCTCCGACATATTGAATTGTAAGAAGCTCCGGCATATTGGAGTTCAGTTATTAGTGTCTAAGTCCTCCAGTAACTGTTTAATAATATTGTGTTATTTATTATTATACTTGTTTAATAATTCTTGGGCATTTTGTAATATTGTGTTATTTGTTATTACAAAATGCCAAGGAATTATTAAACAAAAATAATAATAAATAGCTCAATATTATTTTGGAGTTTGCCAAATAAAAGGATTTTTATCATGACATTAACATAATTCTAGCAATTTACTAAAATTCAAGAGAGAAAAAACTATCCTCTTTTAATAAGGGTTAAGTCCCTAGTCACAATGAAGAATAATATTTTGTTTAACATGTTTTCTATATAACATATCTTGTTTTGCTTCATCGAATCTATGTTGTATATCTACACATTTTAATTGATTAATATTTTCTCACATACCCCACGAGTGAGGTATGATTCATTGGGGAAAGCAGTTCTTCACAGATATTGTTTTGCTAAGAATGATATCATTGTGATGTGACTATCTTTTGTATTAATTTTCTGAATAATTTGTTTAAGCTTTTTAGTGATATAAGAGTATTCGACAGTTGTAGAAGTTAGTACTTCTTTCATGGTTTTTACCTCCGGAGGAATAACTGTAGAAGGTTCCTTTACTTCATATTTTGGTGGAATACCATAAAGATATTCATGAAGGTCTATTTGACCTTTAGGGATGGAATTATTGGAATTGCGCCTTGATCTCCGTGACCTCTTAAACCTCCTGTCCCTCACCCTAACGAGGGAGCACGAGATCTACGGGGCTCTATTGGAGCTTTCCATTTGGGGCTGATCCAGCTCAGTTGATCCTTGCAAAAATTTGCTAGTTAGGAAATCAGGTAAGGAATTAGACTCGCCAGGAATAAATTTAATATCAAAATAAAAAAAAATAAATAATTGAACTTGCCAATGAGCAAATATTTGTTTAGATGCTAAATTTTTGACATCTTTTTGAATAATATGCTTTACTGCGGAGCAGTCAATATGTAATAAAATTTTAATTAAAAAGATTATTCTGAAATTTAAAAATACATTTCAAGATTGAAAGCATATCTTTTTTTACTCCTGGATATTTGGTTTGCGTGGTATTCCATCGTCCCCAGATCAATATAACTAATTCTTTCTTAGAAGAATTTATTTGTTTTAAGATACCACCATATACTATATTAGAACATTCTATTTAGGGCTCGTTTGGGACAGCTTATTTGGTGCGGTGACATTTTGAAAACACACATGACTTGTTTGGGTAAACTGCATTTTGACAGCTTATGCGTTTTCAAAGCGTTGAAAATCGCGTTTTCACGCCGCACCAATCTAGGTGCGATGACAGCTTTTTGGCAGCAGTTTGACTTTTTCAAAAAAAATAAAAATTTATAATAACCACAACACCTAGCTTATCAAAAGATTATTTCTAATTAGCTTATCAAAAGATTATTCAATAAGCTGCAGCTGCCCTTAACAGACCCTTAAAAAATTTTGAAACAGCTAGAATTAGCTAAATTGCGGCAAGGAAGATTTTTTACTTTTTGTTTAATAAGGCGAACAACATTAACATGAATGTGTCCGTATAGGAGGATTTTTCTTCAAATAATCTAATAAAATTGTTGTTAGATAGCTAGATTTTGATAAAAATTAGAAACGTAATTTAATGCTCATAGAAACCGTTGTAATTGTTTCTTATCCTGAATTATATCAAAAAATTTATTAGTAAATTCTATACTTCTATTTATAGGATTGATAGAAGCATTGAAGATATTATATCCAAGGAATCCAGATTATTTCTAATTAGCTTATCAACATATTATTCAATAAGCTGCAACTGCCCTTAACAGACCCTTAAAAAATTTTGAAACAGGTAGAATTAGCTAAATTGCGGCAAGGAAGATTTTTTACTTTTTGTTTAATAAGGCGAACAACATTAACATGAATGTGTCCGTATAGGAGGATTTTTCTTCAAATAATCTAATAAAATTGTTGTTAGATAGCTAGATTTTGATAAAAATTAGAAACGTAATTTAATGCTCATAGAAACCGTTGTAATTGTTTCTTATCCTGAATTATATCAAAAAATACTTCTATTTATAGGAATGATAGAAGCATTGAAGATATTATATCCAAGGAATCTAATATTTTCGTGGAACAATTTCATTTTAGTTGCTGGACAACAAAATCATTTTTTTGAATCAAGTATTTAAATGTTTTTAGATGTTTAAAATGTTCATCTGTGTTTTGGGAAAATACTAAAACATCATCAATATATACTAAAGTATAATTTAGATATGGATTAAAAATATCATTTATGATAAATTGAAATTTAGAGGGGGCAAGTTTAAGCCCAAAAGGCATTACGTTTCATTCGTAATGTCCAAATATTATAGTAAAAGCTGTTTTATAGCGATCTTCTTTGATTTGTATTTACAACTCAAAGAGGAGTATGAATTATTAATTAATTTTTGTTAATGAGATCATTAATATCTAGCTTACATAATTGTAAATAATCTTTATTGATTTGACAATGTCTAGCCTTAATCGAAATATTTATTTCATCAAAATTTTCTTCGTATGGTCTTTACCATACGGTATTTTTCTATTCCAAAATGATATTGAATTATCTCCACAAATTGTTTGTTGAAAGTCTATAAACAAATCTTTGGTTTTTTGTTAAACCTTAGGTTCTTTTAATTTGTTTGAAATAGATTTAATTTATATATCTTCTTTTATATTTTTTATTTGAAAACTTTTATTTCTAATTTTATTCATTTCGTTTAATATGATTTCTTTAGGATCTACTATGATTTGTAATGAAATTGGTTTATTATAAATCAGGCAATCAATGCCCTTCTCATCTATTTTCGTTATAGACATGTTTTTATTAAGAATGCAGTACCCAAAATAATATAATATGTTGAGTAAGATTTTTAATAAGAAAAAAAAGAATTGGTATGCAAATATCATATTTACATATTGATTTATTTGCTATTTGCTTTTTTTTTTTTCATTCTATTACCGCTAGCAGAAGCTAACTTTTGAGTGATTTTTTTCAAAATATTTAGAAGATACTATTCTTCATGAATACACTTCATGTCAACACCACTATCTGCTTGTCCTGTTGAATTGTTTATTATAAATTCTTTACTTATAATTAACGTAATGATATATACTATTTTTGAATTATTGTTGTTGTAAGGATTGTAAAAAGATATTTGTTTCTATGTTTTCTTCTTGATTTTCTTTATTTCTTTTTAAAGTTCTTCATTTTCCTTTTCTAGATTGAGATTATTCTCAATTTCAAGATTACCTAATCTATGATTAAACTCATTTTTATTAGTTTTTAGTTGAGTAATTTCTTTTTTTAGTTGATTAATTTCAACTTTAAGATCTTAAATAGTTGTTTCAGATTCATATCTTTTATTGATACGATCAAATACGCCTGTCATAGAATAAAATGTAGATTCTTGAATCTCGAGTTCTATATTCTTTTTATTATATTCTAAGAGTTTAATAAATTTATCTCTTGTTCTGAGGTCAGATACCCGAGCTAGGACTTTGATGATTTCATCCTTTGAACTTTCGCTAGACTAAATGATTCTGACATTTCAATGACATGTTTTGAATAATCTTTTTGTTCACATTTGGAACAACAATTTTCATCATCAGAAGTTTCTGACGATGTAATTAGACTTAAATAGTCATTATCTGACTGAGAAAATTCAATATCAGTTAACATAATTTTCTTTTGGGTTTGTCTTAACCCTTTGTTTATCTTTAAGTAATTTAGTTTTTTTGTGTGTGATGCATTTATTTGTGTAGTGAACAATTTTGTCACATTTATAACATTTAATTTTAGAGATTTTTCTCTTTGATTTTGAAAACTTATGTCTCGAATGCGAGGATTTTTTTCTCGTTCTATTTTTTTTCTTTTTGAGTTTTCTTTTATGAACTTTATTAATTTTTTTCCTTTTTATCTGAAGGAGAGATATTAGATATATTGCAAGCAAATTGCTCAGAAAATTAACCTATTTCCTTTTTTTTCTTGAATAATTGCTTTAAGCTGATGATTCAGTTTAATTTCAGAACACATATCTCGTCATGTTTGAATACAACAATTTATATTTTTTTCATAAGTCAAAGATTCATATGAAATTAATCCAGAAGTGTCTTTGAGGGTTCTCGTAACTCTTTCCGTGAAAAGATTAGGAAGCCCTTCAAAAGACTTTTGTTTCCAATGGGGATGACAAACATCACTAAGTTGCATTACTTGCTAATAATCACATCTTTATACTATCTAAAATGTGTTAAAATTGGACATTTTAATTTTTGTAATAGTGGTTTCGTTCTCTCACTGTTATCTAAACATTTCCAGTGAAATGTCCAAGTATAGTGATAGTAAGATTGTATACAGCTTCCGTTTTTGGATGGTTAACAACTTCTAGTCTTGTTTCTCTTAACAAGTGTTGTTTTTGCTCGACTGTGTGACAGTTTTTCCACCAACCTTTAAGAATTCTATTAAATTCATAGGTAATTATTTTTGCTATTAAAGGAGCAAAATTTCTCCTTAATTGAGCTGTAGTGGCATATATCATTTGATGAAAGTTTCTTGTATTTGAGTTTTAGTTTGCTCATCTATATTTCATTCATATTCTTGAGTAGTATCAATTACGTGTAGATATCTTCCATTATTTTCTTCAAATTGAATATCTTGAGGTGTTGGTCTAGTATAATAATGTTGATCTAATTGCCTCTTTTAATATTTTATTTTATTTATTTCTAAAGGATTTAAATTTAAATTTTATAACTTATTTTGAAGTTTATCTAAAGTCTACGTCAGATAAATCTTCAATAGATTCGTTTTTAGAAGATATTTCTTCTAAGTCAGAATTTATTTCATCAATTACAGATTATTTATTTTCTTTTAATTATGAGATTATTTTCTTAAAATCTTTCATATTTGGTCCTAAATCAAATTGAAATTTAGGATGAGACTACATAGCCGGATGTCTTTTATTATGCAAGTGATTTATTAGAACTTTCTTGTTTTGTATTTAATTTCTTTATCTGAGTTAAATGTTCAAATATGATTTGTAAAGTTGTATTAGCATAATTTAATTGTTTAATTATAGTTTTAAATTTTTTAAAAGAATTAATTTCAGTGCTTAATTTACCGAATGCTGATATTTCTAAGATTTCTAACTTGGTATTAATTACAGTTGTAATAATTGGAGGATAAGATTCCATTGTTTCTCCTATTTTATTTAATCATTTTTTATTTAGCATTGCTAAATTTAATTTTTTGATGTATTCTTCAATGAACTAAAGTACAAAGGACATGAAACTTGATTATTTATGTCGTTTAGTTCATTAAAAAATATTTGGTTAATAAATTTTCTTTCATTTTCTACGGTAACCACATGGTACTAATCTCTATATTTTTTGTAGTTTAATGTTTAAAATTCCTTATTTTTTCCATTGGTTCAACTTTTTTTTCTAACTCTAAAATGTATGGTATTCATTACCTTAAATTGAATTCTATAAACCAGAGCTATTATTTCTGATCAGATAAAAAATCATACCCCTGCAATTGAATTTGAAGTTTAGTTGTTTCAAACAGATTTATATCTGTTAATGATAGACTAAAATTTCAAAATGTATTAAAATAGATAGGTCCATGACATAAACTTGTTTCAATAACTCCCATAAAGAATTGTGCCAAATTTATGTATCTGTCATCTCTTAGACAGACAAAAATAAATGCATTTTAAAGGTTTGAATGCATTCTGGATTAAACCAACATGAAAATATTTTTATATTCTTGTATAAATTTTTGCAAATTTTCAGGATTTATAAAATGAATTGTTTTTTCATTTTCATCTATGAAAATTGATTGTTCAACTATTTTAATTTAACTTTTTTCCTTTGAAATCAAAGATGCTTATTTTATATATCAAAGTTTTATTAACTTTTGGAATCATCCAATTATTCAGATCCTCTTCATTTTGAGGATATTATGATATTTTTCTATTTAATATATAATTAGTTTGATTATTAGAACTAGGTGGCATGCGTGAAAAATAATTGATTCTTGTAAGTAGATACTCGTAATATTGTGAGTAGATGCAGTTTAGTGTTATTACGTAGATACGTGTAATATTGTGAGTAGATGCAGTTTAGTGTTATTACAAGGACTTACAACCCCTAAACCCAAAAGGGACTTATAGCCCACAAACCCAAACTGGACTTACATCCATATGGTTGCAAAAATTTAAAACATATCTTATTTATTTGAAGGATGTTATCTTAAAACATAACAATAACAAGGGTTAAATATTGTTTCTCATAATAATAATTATTTTTCCACTCCCAAAACCTTCATTGTAGTTGTGCGACAAATTTGTCTCTCACTTTCGCTCTGCTTCTACCCGAAGCAATTGAATGGCTGAGAAAACCGATGGGATTATGATTTCGTAGCGTATCAATTCCCTCTTGATTTCACAACGTTATTAGTTGTCAAGGGTTATGGATTGACGGGCTTTGGGTCTACCACGACACAGATAGTATGGCTTCTTTTCCATTTGCCTTGTCCTATAGAGAAACTACTTGTAAGAGAAACAATCACGATTGAAATTACGAGATAGAAGCTCTTTTGCAAATTTTTTGACCCATACACGAATGTTACATCATCTAAAACATATTTTGTCCTCGAATTCCTTTTAACGACAGAGGCAGTAACACTCTAAGTTCGGTTCTATATGTGAGGACCAAACATTCGAATATTTGCGCTATTGTTTCCTTTTTGTACCATTGTGATTGAACTCTACAAGTGTTTTTTGTACAAGTCTGCTCTGACAACTCTTGTATCTAGGGGCGCTGTTACATGCGAAGAAGGAAAAAATAAAATTATGGTGCGAGCATTTCATAAAATCATGACATACGAAAAGGATATATTGGAAACTTTATGGTAAGCCTACAAATTGGAAACCAAAATCTTAGCTTGAAGGCCAGGCTTATCAAACCACTACTGATGAAACTCAAGACTGAGTGGTAATTCTGTAGCCATTGCATTGTGTTAACCCTAATTTTATTCATGCTTCGATAATTGATTCTAGTGCAAATCATCATATGATTTGTTGTTTTAAATTATCTCATCATATAGACTTTGTGTAGGCAATAAAATGATCAAAATTGCCACTGATTTCCTCTCAGTAATTGCAGGAAATGAACTGTAAAGCTCAGCACGTTCTTAATCCTTTGTGGCAAGTTTGATGGTTCCCAATTTGTCTTGTAATCTATTATCATTAGCAAAATTACCTATGATTATAAGTGTTAAATGAATTTCCACTCTTGTTGTTGAGAGTTTTAGGAATTAACCATTGGGAGACAATGCTAAAGAAAATGATACTATTATTTTGACGATCAATTTATGTGAATAGACAATCTCAAAGTATTTGTTTAAATTTTGATTTTACTTTTGAAAACATTTTCATTATGTAATGACATTATAGATTGGGTCATTCTAGTTTTCAATATTTAAAATTTTTCTTTCTCAATTTATTTTAAAACAAAAATCTACCTTTCAAATGTGAAGTCTATCAGTTTGTCAAAGGTTTTAGTGTCTTTTCCTCTCCAAATTTTCAAACCCACTACACCTTTTAATTTGAATCATAGTGATATTCAGGTTCCTTATAAATAGGGGTGTAAATGAGCCGAACATGAGCGAGCCCAAGTTCATCTCGTGTTTGACTCGTTAAAAAATATCACTATTCATCTTCAACTCATTTATATTTCGAACATAAAAAGTGTTTGTGTTCTGCTCATTTGCTCAGCGAGCCGAACAAAAGCAGTTTGCGAACAAAGAGTCATTTTGACAACCCTTATCACGCAGCTGCAGGAAGTTAAGGGTTGGGGCAAGGTGTAACTCTTATTATTTATATTAAAACTTTCTTTAAATATAATTTAATATATTTTATTTTTTTAATTAATAATTTAATTGATTATAAATGTTTGTAGCCTTGCAATCAATTAAATTTTATAAAAATACTACTCATCAATATATATATATATATTTCATGAGTTGTATTTTGAGCCAAAAAGAGCTGAACGTGCATGAGCAAATCTTTGTTCGTGTTCAACTCGTTTATATATCGAGCACAAAAAAAATTGTTCGTGTTCAGCTCGCTAACTTAGTGAACGAATCGAACACGAGCTGTTCACGAATAACGGGCCATTTTAATATCCCTACTTATAAACATCGAACACGAGCCCTACTCGAAAAAAATGGTTTGTGACCTTTATTAATGTTCAATGTTAAGTTGTTTATATTTAATGAAAGAAAAATGTGAAGTGGAAACAATTGTTAAAATTTTTTACACCACGATACAAACACATTTTCAAAAAACTACTCAAATACTATGGAGTGATAATGATCGATAATATTTTAAAAATATTTTAGGTCCGATTTTTTCAAAAAAAAGATAGTTCATCAAAGTTTCCGTGTCGACATCCCACATGAAGTTGATGCAACTAAAAATAGTAAAATACTTATTGTAAATAGTTTGAGCATTGTTATTTAGAAATCAGGTGCCAATATATCTTTTTGGTGAAGTTATTTTTTTGCTACATTCCTTATTAATAGAGCTTTCAATGTTTTTCGTAAAATTTACCCAACAGTTTGGTTTTCATACTTTACCTATAAAGATATTTTATTTTGTTAGAAGTTATATTAAAAATTAATTTATTCCAATTAGGAGCTATGAGTATTAGATTTTTTTTTTCTAATATAATTTTATTTCCTTTTCTATTTTAGATTTATTTTATTCGATTAGTTTTATTTATTTATTTATTTTAGGATTTCCTATTTTATGTTTCCTTTATCTCCAAATAATTATAATGAATTAACTAATTGGAGATTTTTTATGTGTTATATATTTTCTTTTTTGTTATTTTATTTTTATTGTCTTTTTTATTCTTGAATTCATGTAAGGGTTATTTATATCCCATTTCATATCAATAAAAAATTTTACATTATTCTAAATTTCAACATGGTATCAGAGCTTAATTTTATACCTTGGCCACTAGACCTTCAAGAACCGTCAAACTCCCTTTCTGCCGTCCTCTATGCGTGGCACTCGCCTTGATATTTGAAACGATTTTTGCCACTTTCCTTTCCCTGCAGCTGCTATCATCCGAAAATCTCGTATGTTGCAGAAAGTCTTTTTCTCCTATCACCGAAAACCCTCTCTGTTGACTGGAAAACTTCTGCATTTTTGTTCTTTGAGTTTTTTTCTTTCTCTGTTAAAAAATGAGGGAGTGCATGTCGATCTACACCGGCCAGGCCGACATTCAGTTCGAAAATTTCTGTTGGGAGCTTTACTGTCTCGAGCGTGGCCTCCGACTCAACAGTCAGACGTCGAGTGATAAGACAATTAACAGTGGCATGATGCTTTCAACACCTTTAGTGAGAAGTTTTGGAAAGCATGATGTCCCTCGTGGTGTTTTTTTGTATCTTGAGCTCCCTATTATTGATGAAGTGTCCACATTATTTGTTTAGCCTTACACCGACATCCTTTCCACACAACACAACTATTTCTCTAAAATCTAGCGGTATTTACTGTTGTTTCCTGTTGTTCTTCTATAAAAATCCAACGTTGTTTCCTGCAGCCTGATTTGTAGCGGACCCTTTCTCCTGCAATATTTTCCCTTGCGCAGACATCAAGGGGACCTGTGTTTCCAGCGGTGTTTTTTTGTATCTTGAGCTCCCTATTATTGATGAAGTGTCCACATTATTTGTTTAGCCTTACACCGACATCCTTTCCACACAACACAACTATTTCTCTAAAATCTAGCGGTATTTACTGTTGTTTCCTGCTGTTCTTCTATAAAAATCCAACATTGTTTCCTGCAGCCTGATTCGTAGCGGACCCTTTCTCCTGCAGTATTTTCCCTTGCGCAGACATCAAGGGGACCTGTGTTTCCAGCAGCTCTTTCTTCTGCAGTTTTTTTCTGTCAGCAGAATTTCCTGGGTGTGATTGGCTCTTTCTCTCTTTTGGAAATCCTAATCGGAGAGTCACCACCAATGTTCAATGAGTTGGGACTTTCTCTTTGCAGTGGTACTCACAACCGAAGAGGAGAAGTTATTTTCCCAGATGTCTTCCCAACAAAAGTGGATAGAGGTGAGGAGCTATTTTTGACGCTTTCCCCTTGCAGGTTTCAACTGCTATTCCTTCCTGCAAGAAGTTGCAGCTGCAACTGCTTCCGTTGTGTATTTCGTCATTTCACATGTGTGGTTTGTGGAAACAACGGGAAACTTGTTACAAAGGAGTTTATCTTTGGTTTACTTTCAAAACAACTTGTTACAATGACAAGACTGGACATATCTTTGAATGGAATCCCAACAGCCAACCTATTTTTCCTTTTTCCATTGTTTCCTACCTACTGCCCAAAAAACTTCATGCAGTCCTTTGTTTTTCCTTTACATTCGGAACTCTCTCTGTATTCGGAAGTATCCTGCTAGATGCGCTCCTCGGTGCAAAGCCTCTTCCTCTGAAGCTTTTCCCCTAAACAAGCCCTCCTTTGGAACTTTTTTCTGCATCAGGCCCTCCTGAGCTTTTCTTGTAACAAGTTCTCCACCAAAATTCTTTATGTAACCGAGCCTCCTCCAGAGCCTTTTCCTATATCGGGTCTTCGTCGAAAGCTTTTTTTTTGCATCAGACCCTCTTCCAAATTCTTTTATGCAGCAGATCCTCCTCTGGAGCTTTTATGTATCAGGCCTTCTAGAGTTTTTTCTGCCGCAGAGGTTTTTTTGGGCTTTTCTTGTTTTGTAGGTCATACCCTGCAATTTTTCATATGGTTGTCAACTTCCCTGCAAACTCCCTTGAAGTATTATCTATCGAGGTCTTCCGTCTACCTACAGATACTGACAACCACAGTCAACTAAAAGTCAATTTTTTTTGTAGGTTGTCTACTTTTCTCAAACTCCCCTGCAACTGTCACTAAACCACCCTTGAGAAGGCAAATTCGAAGAAAGCCGACGCTATAATAACTAATTAATAAATAATTGCATTTATAACCATGTCAAATATTTTTTATTTGGAAATGCTAACTATTTTTGACAACTTTGTTATATTTTGCTTCATGGTTTGACCTTTCACTTGTCATTAGCGTTCAAAGTTGATTATATCTTTTTGTTTGTTCAGATTATTTTTAGTACTATATTAAGATTTCAAAGAACAACTTACCATACATAATTCTTGATCCATGAAGGAATTTCCCTCCTTTAATTAGAATTTGACTTGTGTGTCGTCGATAAGCCTATCCAGCCCTCTGCCCAATGGAAGAAATTATTTTTTGGAATACTGAAATTATAGTATGTTGGTATATTATTTCAATATGTTACGGGCTTAAATAGTTTTTATTGGACATGTATTGCTTAATGGACTGGCTTGACTGATTTTTTTTGCTTGTCCTTTTTGTTTTGTCGCAGATTCTACTTGACATGTGCTAGAGTTGCATCATCAAATCTATAATTTAACAACATTTGTACTTATTTGTTTTTGTAATTTCTATGATCTCCATTAATGTTCATCTCTCTGTTGGTGGGGCTAGCATGTCTTTGTCCATGGAGATTTTTTGCCAGTTATGAAATACATTACTTTTTTTACCTTGACCACAGAAAAAAAAAACAATTCTTTTCTTTGTGGTCGAATAGAATTATGTTTTTCTTCAAGTAAAGTTCCAAAATAGTCCCCTGACTATTTACTTTAGGCCATTTTAGTCTCAGAGTTTATAAAGTGCTAAATTCTTCCCAATGGGGTCCAAAAGAATCTTCGTTGAGGTCTATTTCAACTCATATTAAAAGAGTTCGTGGACTAAATTGATACTTTTATAAACTCTGGTATATAAACGGATCCCTGAGAAGAGTCAGATGACCATTTCATCGCTTTTCTCTTGTTTCCTTCTTCTAGATTTAGTTCTAGATCGTGAAATAATTAATTCTTCCCAATGGGGTCCAAAAGAGTCTTCGTTGAGGTCTATTTCAAGTCATATTAAAAGAGTTTGTGGACTAAATTGATACTTTTATAAACTCTGTTATATAAACGGATCCCTGAGAAGAGTCAGATGACCATTTCATCGCTTTTCTCTTGTTTCCTTCTTCTAGATTTAGTTCTAGATCGTGAAATAATGGAAATTGCCATTGTTAAAAGACAACATTAATTTTATGTGGAAGCCTTCCACTTTCATGTCTATTTTATAAACATCTTCTTCTATTTTGTTGTCTATTTACAACTCCATGTTTCTTCTGTGCCACTTATTTTTGTTAAAGTGCTATTAGTTGCATTAGACGCATTTCATGTATAATGAACGAAATCTGTACAAATTTTTTCGATTTTGGATCACTTCATGAAGTTATTGAATAACTTTTTACAGGGCATGAGAGAAGGTGTTGGACCAATGCCTATTCCTGATTTTGCAGGAGCGCCTTCCAGAAGAATTGGTGGTTTCCCAGGGTTAGATCTTAACCCTTTTAGCGCTATTTTGGTACAATGATAATAAATAATTATAAGATTAATGTGATTATAGTTAGAATATTGCTTGTACTTATAATTATAGTAAATTATATTAAAATTGATGTGAGGTTAAATAAAATGAAACTCATTGTAGTCTAAAAAACGCATTAAGTGGGATTGTTATACCTTTACTTTTTAAACTAAATAGAGATCACTTATACTCACTTTGATGAAGCTAGGGATGTCAAATGAGTTAGCCAACCACGTGTAAGCCCATTTAATTAAGCCTTCAAAACCCGATAATGGCTTGGAATAGCTCAGATTTATTATAGATTAAGGCCCGCTTAAGCAATTTTATAATATAATATAATATATTTATTGAGTAACAACCAAGATAGAGACTTGATTTTAGTTTGGCATAATCAATATAAACCTATTAAAGTGAAGTTTGAGCTCATAAATCATTTTGCATTTTTTCTTTGAGTTTTTGGCATCAATCACTTTGTTCTAACTCAAAATTAATATAATTAAACGCTTCGTGTGTAATATAAGCAACAAATTTTGTAATATATTAAGAATTTAGTTTTTTATATAGGTAGTTATGGTGTGTGTATATATATATATATATATATATATATATAAAAAAATAATGTGTGAAATCTCTCTCG
>NW_018164444.1:80276246-80292479 GCF_001263595.1 Phalaenopsis equestris
CACACCAGGGTTTTCAATCCTTTGGGGGAATCGATATTTGGTGCCCATTGGACCAAATATCAATTTCACCTTTATATATATATATATGAACTAATGAACCAACCCTAATCCCATGATGTTGAGCCCATTTATTCTCATACTATGTATGGCCAACCGGTTAGAGCTTTTTAGAAGGTCTTGTTCATGAGGGGCTTATATGAACTTCTCTTGTCCGTTTGATAGCACTAATTGAAACTCACATTTGGAGCTCAATGCCAATCTCTTAAAACAACTTGTATATGTACAAACTGCTCCTCATCGGTTTTTTGGCAGTTCTTCGATCAATATTTTTTTGCTAGGATTTACATACTACTCAATTCCTATGTATTTACATATCTGACACAAACTTGAATTTTTACATACATACCACCTTACCAATGCATGAAAAGTAATATTTCACTTTTAAAAGTTAAACTTGTGGTATTGTTTATTTGATATGAAAGATTTGGGTGATATAAATGTAAAAAAGCAAAGTTTAGGTTAGATATGTAAATACAAAGGAATTGAGTGGTACGTATGTAAATGCCTCCTCTCTTCTTGTTGATTTTCACGTTTTCATTTAATTTTTTCTCTGCCTTGTTAAATTTGCAGAGGAAACCAGTCAGCTTTAGCTACTCATACAACAGTGGATGTTGTTGTTCCTAGAGCCCTTGTTCCTTCCATTTATGGAGAGGATGGTGGCTGCTTAAGGCGGATTCGTGAGGTTAGAAATTTCTGCAATTTTCATGTTTTGAATCAATCGGTCCTTTTTAAGTTTGTATAATCTTTGAATCTTCAGATATCAGAAGCCAAAATAACCATCACTGAGCCTAGACCTGAAGCAAAGGAAACTGTCATTTTAATATCTGGAACTCCTGAACAAACCCATGCTGCACAGAGTCTTCTTCAAGCATTTGTACTTAGTGAAACGGCTGCACCGTGATTTTTCTCTACATGAAGGTTATCATTTGTCTTTTTGGTATCCTGCCTTACCTTATTTTTTACTGAAGTCACTGATCATCCTGTAGATGTAATGAAATTATAGTGTAAAATACACACGGTTCTTTTACTGCTAAAACTTTTATACTGGGCATTTGCATACATACCACACAGTTCTTATTTATTTACATATCTAATACTTAAACATTGCTTTCTACATTTATACCACCCAAAAATCTTGTACGTATGTAAATGCCTCCTCTCTTCTTGTTGATTTTCACGTTTTCATTTAATTTTTTCTCTGCCTTGTTAAATTTGCAGAGGAAACCAGTCAGCTTTAGCTACTCATACAACAGTGGATGTTGTTGTTCCTAGAGCCCTTGTTCCTTCCATTTATGGAGAGGATGGTGGCTGCTTAAGGCGGATTCGTGAGGTTAGAAATTTCTGCAATTTTCATGTTTTGAATCAATCGGTCCTTTTTAAGTTTGTATAATCTTTGAATCTTCAGATATCAGAAGCCAAAATAACCATCACTGAGCCTAGACCTGAAGCAAAGGAAACTGTCATTTTAATATCTGGAACTCCTGAACAAACCCATGCTGCACAGAGTCTTCTTCAAGCATTTGTACTTAGTGAAACGGCTGCACCGTGATTTTTCTCTACATGAAGGTTATCATTTGTCTTTTTGGTATCCTGCCTTACCTTATTTTTTACTGAAGTCACTGATCATCCTGTAGATGTAATGAAATTATAGTGTAAAATACACACGGTTCTTTTACTGCTAAAACTTTTATACTGGGCATTTGCATACATACCACACAGTTCTTATTTATTTACATATCGTTGTTTTTAATGTGGTAATTGATTTATTTTGATCATTATGCTCTATGTTGGCATCCTTCAGCTGAAGACGGAATGGTTGACTTGATGAGCATATATGATTTTGCAGATTAGGTTTTAGGCTCAGATCAGTGGAAACTTTTCTAGCGAGATTTTTGATTTTGCTGATGCATATATTCCATGGAAGCAACCACAAACTGTTCATGCAAACATCTGGTCCCAACAATTCTTGAAATCTTCTTGTACTGAAGTTCTTGTTTAGTTATGTTTATGTCGAACTATTAATCTGGAAAGTTGTATGCATGATACCACCTATGATCTCAAATTTTTGCTATCTCGATTACTCCTTTTCTGCAAGTTTATAAGAGATGGTCTGGCATTGGAGGTATTTCTAATGATTTTATGTTATTTTTTATACTTACACAATTAGTTTTCTTTAGTTAGAATTCTAAATTTTATGTTGCTTTTGGTAAATAACTGGCTCAGTAAAAAAAATTATGATTGCATATACCATGTCATGGGTGCACTTAATTGTTTGTTATTATTTTTAATACTTGAACAAATTGTTTGGTTTGGCATTGGAGGTATTTCTAATGTGTTTTTTTTTAAATACTAAAACAATTTGTTTGCTTTTGAAAACAGATTGTATAGTTAAAAAAATTATGTTTCCGTAGACTTGTTATGGGTACACCTTAAATTGTTCGTTATTATTTCCTCAATACTGACTGTGCCTTGTATTGGATGAAGTCTATTTCATTTTGATTATGTAGTATCGTTTAGACAATGTCAATTTTTGAACTGTTCTGTTTAGGCAAAAGCCAGGCAAAGAGCTATTTAATTTGCTTCTTTTGATAAAGTAACAACTTTTTTACAATTGTGTTGTTGACGTACTGATATTTCTTTTCATGCTTCGTATTTCCTATCATTTCATTTTTTATTAGTTTTACTGAGTAGGATATTCTTATTTGTAAAGATATTATTTTTGTTTATTTATATGTTGAATTCATACTTCAATTTTTGTTTGGTATCTGAAAGTGATCATTAATGTATTTAACCTGTGATTGTAAAGCCGGCATGAAGAGTTTTCTCTGATGTGGTTGACCTTACTGGTCTCCATTATCAATTTACCTGAGAGTTAACACATTTATCCTCTTAAGCTCTATGGGGTTTTTTTTTTATGCTAGAATATCATTACTTCAGAAAAAATAAAAAGTTCTAAATATTTCATTCAAAAGTTTAGGGGCATTTACATACAACCATACAATTCCTACGTATTTACATACCTATCATTTTAATTTTTGTGGCATTTACATACATACAACACAATTCCTATGTACTTACTTATCTAAACACTTAAACCTCACTTTTTTTCTTTTTATACCAACCAAATCTTTCATGTCACATTAAAAGCACCTGTATTTTAGCTTCAAAAAGTGAGATTCACCTTTTCATGCATTGTTATGGTGGCATATATGTAAAAATTAAATTTTTGGTGTTAGATATGTGAATGCATAAGAATTGAGTGATATGTAAATCTTCGTAAATTTTATTGTGGATGAGCCACTCTCAAAGCATGCCTGGTGCATATGCCTTAACAGCTTAATTTTGTTGAATATTTTGCATGTCTCCTTCCACCTGTGGGGTCCATATTGCTGCTAATGATCGTGTTGCTAACCACTGGTTTTTCTGAACATCCATAACTTCAGTTCTTGATTACTGTCTTGAACTCTGCATTATGAATTAGTGATTATTTCATTTAAGCCTGTGTTCCTTGGTGCGCACTAATTATGTTTATGGATGTTTGAATTATCAATTTGTTTGCTGATGTTAAAATCTTCCGTTTTTAAGAAAAAAATGTTGAAAACATTTTTTAAATTGTTTATATGCTTGCCGAGTTGTCACGTATTGTTCCATATTAAGCCATTGGGAATATAGTTACCTGCAGTGTTTATGTTGATTTATGAGTATATTTAAAACATAGCTTCACTGTTAAAACATCTGTTCTCCACATTTGAGATTATGTGGCCATAAAGCTATAAAAATGATCATCATGCTAATGCCATTGAATTATTCCTAAATTATTGCATGGCTACTTGTTCGATAGATTTGCTATTGATTGCAGTCACGAAATATGGTGTATTATAGATTTTTTTCTATTTTTGGGCATTTTACATGCATATCAAACAATTCTTATGTTATTAATTATCTGGTACCTAAGCATTTTAGTGTACATTCATACCACTCAAAACTTTAACATCACATAGAAAATACGATCATCACTCTCTTTCTAAAAGTGAATTATTTATATTTTTGACGAAACCAAAATGATATATGAACTTTTTAACTATTGTTATTTGATAGGATTCTCTGTAGAAATTATGGTAAAATAAATGATAACAACCTGCAATTCAAGAGTTAGGCGATCTCTCCCAAATCCACTAATTCAAGAAGTAGGAAATTTCTCCAAACCCTAACCCTAAGATATAAGACTCACTCTCATAAATAACCCTATTTCTAAATATATTAGCCCTATTTATGCTAAACAATAATAAAAGATAAAAAAACTAAATTGCTTTTAGGTGCACAACAACAATGACAAGCATTTATCCCGTTAAGTGGGGTCGGCTACATGAATTCTACATTTATCCCGTTAAGTGGGGTCGACTACATGAATTCTTAGGTGCACAAAAGACAAAATTGCTCTTACTCCAAGCACCGACATATCAATACTCTCCTCACAAAAGATACATTGTCCTTATGGTGGGAAAAGATGAGGGTGTTTCTTCTTCACCAGAACTATCTCTGTGTTTTATTCCTCCGTCTCCTTATCATACATTGTGAGAATCTATAATGTTCTATCCTTGCAACAATATCTTAGGAAAAACTTCACATCACACTAAAAACATAATCCCTTGACTCGTTTCTCCTGAATCTTTCTCCATAAAGCACTTGAGTGTCACTGATAGTCGTGACCCATCATTATTATTTTGTGAAGCAGTTGAACCCTTCCTCCAAGCTTCAATTATTTTAGCTTTTGTTATCGTCGTGGTTGTACTAGTTTGGTATGATGCTCAACTTGCACTGTTTCTATTTGCTTGTTTCACTGCATTATAAACTTCAATTAAATGCGCTAATTCCATAGTTTCTCTCAAGTCTTGTTGTCTTAGTGGCCTGAAGTACTACACTTATGTATGGCTTTAGATTCTTCATAAAGCCCCCCCTCCTCATACTGCTTCGGAAATTCTCAACCGTTTCGATAAGAGATCGAATTAGGGTTGTGAATTTAGCTAAAAGATTGTTAACCGCTTGAAAATTGATTCAAATTTTGGCTCAGAAAGAAATAAACGAGCCGAGCTACGTGCCAAGATTTTGGATCGAATTGTTTTTTGAGCCGTTTTCGAGCCGACCAGCTCGACTCGAAATTGGATTGTTAATAAACCTAGTGATGTTAATTCGAATTTTGGCTCGGATCGAGGTCAAATCGAAACAAACTAGCGGAGCTACGAGCGAAAATTTTCGATCGAATTGTTTTCGAGCCGACCTAGCTCGGCTCGAAATCAAATCGTTAACAGCTCTAGATCGAATCTCTCCCTATACTCCATGACATTCCTTTATTGAGTCAATGCAAAGAATTGCTCATGTAGGTCTCTTTCCCGTATGGCTTAGAAATGTTCCTACAAGCAATCCATAAATGTTTCCCACGAGGGTATCAGGTATCTAGTCTCATTCCACTGAAATTATGCTAAGTCTTTCCCCTCCAAATATAACCCTGCCTCTATGAACTTCTCCTCCCTATTTAGCCCATTCACTACCCACCCATGTACGTCTTCTCTCTTGAAGATCGACATCTTCAACTTCCTAACTCTGGCATCTCCGCCCTAATTTCCTCTTCCTCCGCTATTTTCCTCTATGTATCAATGGTAAGTCCCCTATCTTTGATCAATAGATATACCCCATCCCAATTTCTCTCTTTTCCTTTTTGTGCTCCTCCATACCTCTTGCATAACTCCTTCTCCATGTTTCGGCCTAACTCCCTCTATCAAAAATCTCTAATCTACACCCCATTAAAATCTTGGGAGAATGTTTTTGATGGTGGATGCTTTCTTCTTAGTGTTTCTCTCGTTCGAAATCTTTTTATTTTGAATGAATCTCCAGTCAACCCTAGATTAAGGTTTGTATATCTTTTTATTTTGAACTAGCAAATGAATCTCCAGTCAACCCTAGATTAAGGTTTGTAAAATGAATCATCAGTCTTGGATTATATCTTGATAAGCCTCTGCATCATCTTCTCCAAGAGCTCGAATAGGTTTTTGAATAGATGAAAACTACTTCTCGATTGTTGCAAACCTTTTCTCTATCTCGGATTTACGTTGGTTCACCTCTTTCTTCAATTTTTTTCCCTAAATTATCTGATCTTTTCAGATGCCATCTCTTTGAGTACGGTTTTTAAAGAGTAAGGAGGAACTCTTTTGTGAGGTTTGAGAGTCGTTATTGGTTTCCCAATCTAGTTTCGGGTTTATGTACGCCTACGCCATTTGGAGGCCACTTCCCAGCTTGTTGTGTGATTGCATGTGATCCCGTCCGCGGCTTCCAAGTTCACTCTAGTCGCGACATTGATCGTTGTACTGTGTTTCATTGCTACTGTTGAGGGCTTTGGATCGTGAAGGCTGTCGTGACAATCACGACTCTATCGCAATTTTCGGTCACAGAAGGCTATGACTAAGACTTGTACACAACAAATTGATTTTAATGCCTTGTACATGATTATATCCGCTGCTTCCTAGGGATTGTTTCAGCACTGAACACATCGATCCGGTTGAGACGAATCCGGACCCATATAGCTATTATCATGGTTGTATTGCGATTCTTTGTGTGATTCCGTCTTTGCTCATGCTTGTACGTTTGTGCACGGAGATCACCGTGGCGAAATGAGTTCCAGTTCTGTTCACCGTCATCGTGTTGATGGTCTCCCTTAAATTAATTGCTTTGTACCGATTTGATAGGAAACGACACAAATTTTCACGTATAATTTAGGACAATATATATTTTATTTCATGAACACCAAACAACACAATCCAAATACGTACAAAGAAACACCAATAATTTGAGATGTTGGTTATCTCTCCAAAATCCTACTATTCAAGAGGTAAGCGATCTCTTCAAAACTTTAACTCTAAGATTAAAGACCCAATCTTATGGATAACCGTATCTCTAAACATACTAAACAATGATTAATGACAAAAGGCTAAATTTCCCTTACGAGACACAAAAGAGAAAATTGTCCATAGGCTAGGCACTGTCTTGTTCTTTATTTTGGTTTTTGTAATATGGGGGTGGGGGGCACATTTAATTAATAACTGTCCCTTTGAATGATAACTGAAATGGGCATTTACGTACGTTTCACACAATTCTTATATATTTCAATATCTACCACCCAAAATTTGATATTTACATACATATCACTCAAATCTTTAACATCACACAAAAAATATCATTATTACCACTCTTCAGAAGTGAAATGGGCATCACTCAAATCTTTTACATGCATAGGTTTGTAGCATCAAATTATCATAAATGTAAATATCAAATTTCAGGTCTTAGATATGTACATACATAAGAATCGTGGTATGTATGTTAATTTCCCTAACTAAAAATAATGCCATAAGCTATTACACGCATAATTTATTTAGCAAACTGTTCTTTATCCGTGTTAATGAATTATTGTGGCTATTTCAGAAAGGCTGAAGATCTAATAAATTTTTTTCTAGCTAAAGCTTTTAGCAACCTTCTAGAGTGGAACATATGGTAGTTTTCTGAAATGTTGTAGATCACCTCCAAATTTTGTAACTTCACATCTTATTTTGCTGAGGATGGGGATGCAATTTAAATTGATGTCATTTTTGCAAAATAAAGACTAGCTTTTTGCCTATTTGTGTTTGTGTAATGCTTACCCTGTTTTAGTTTCTTAACTTTATTATAAAAAAATATCCAATAATTGATTTCATTTTAAAGTTGATCTTTTTACGTACAAATTGGATCATACGTGCACATGTTATTCTAATATTGAATCTAATTATTCAATTTTGTGCAATGCTTACCCTGTTTTTGGTTTCTGTATTTTGTTATAAAAATTTCATAAAATTTGTTATTATTTTATTTTGGGAATATCTACATACATACCGCTCATTTTCAATGTATTTACATATCTAACATCCAAATTTCAAATTTTAAGTACCTGCCACCTTACCTTTGCATGAGAAAGTGTGTTTAACATTTTAAAAGTTAAAATGGTGGTCTTTTTGATGTGAGATGAAAATTTTGAATAATATAAATGTAGAAAGTAAAGTTTGGGCGTTAGATATGTGAATATATAAAAAATTTTGAATAATATAAATGTAAGAAGTAAAGTTTGGGCGTTAGATATGTGAATATATAAGAATTGGGTGGTATGTATGTAAATTCCTTTTTTTTTAAAGTTGATCCATGTGGCCTCCCAATTGAATCATCTTGGAAAAATATCTAAAAGCTTGTGGAGTTGTCACTCTGAAAACACATACACATTTATTTGTTGCTGGGCACAGTCATCTAGGGACAGTAACTACTAACTATGAATCTTGGTTGGCATATTGGTATTATCTCTCCTACCTTCTTAATAGTGAAGTTCGATTAGAAGTGTTCTAGAACTGTCCTGTTTTGCTTATTATATTCACTCCACTAATTTGGAGTATGATGTTATGTAGTGTTGAAATGATTCTTTTTAAAGACTCTTTTGCTGCATCAGCAATAATTAATCAGAAAGTTGTCCAAATCAGTCCCTAAGTATTTAAAGAAGGTGCGAGTCAAACATGAATCATGACTTCCTAACATAGAAATTTTGGAATATATTGTTTGATATAGAGCTGTTCTGTTGATGAAAAATATTATTGATTTCTTTGGTCTGTTTGGTGCATTGTGCTCAGAGAAAGAAACTAATACAAATGTTACTATTAATCTCGTTACATTGTTTACAATGCCTGTCAATTATCTTTCAGGAACATTCTCTTATTTACTGTTCATTTGCATATATGAATCTAAATAACACCTAACTCGTGATCTTTAAGCTGTGAATTTTTGTCTTGATGTAATTTTTTGAAGTCTGAAATAATCAGAAGAGAAAATTAATTGGACACTGATAATCGAGTTTATTAAAATTTGGTAGATTTATATACATACGACTCAATTCCTATGTATATACATATCTTACTCCTAAATTTCGATTTTTACATCTGTACCCCCTTATCTATGCATGAAAAAAGAAAAGGTGTATTTCACATTTTAAAGGTCAAAATGGCTGTATTTTTTATGCTATATGAAATATTTGGTTGTTAGATATGAATATATTGGAATTGGGTGCTATGCTTGTGAATGTCCCTTCCTCTTTTTTTTTCATAATCCATTTTCTGAATTTCCAAAATTTTTCGAGGACCGATTATCAGCATTGTAAATAACATAACTCATGACCTTAATGTTGTTTTTATAGTATAATGAAAACTCAGAGGATGTAAATTATGCTGTAAATTGGCAAAGTACTTTACAATGCTTTACATAGATTATCATCGTATAATGTTAGTGGTAGCTACCTTTTCTATTTCTCACTCTACTGTTAAAAATTGTCGTATTTTAGTGCAGTTTTATACTATTTTTTAGTGGATGTTGCATTCTTTAATGGTTTCCCAATTACAAAGCTCATGCTTTGTTCCAGGACATCTTTATCATGATAAACATCAGGAGGATTTTTTGACTGAGTTTCAGGTTTAGTGAGGATAGGGATGAGCACCTTAACTAGGAGCTTTGCTAGACCCTTTTTTTTTTTTAACTTGCTCTTTGTAGTTTTTTATTGGAGCATTTACATACATACCACAGAATTCTTATGTATTTACATATCTAACACCTAAACATTAATATGTACATCCCGTACCACTCAAGTTTTTAACATCACTAACACGGGTGGGAGAGTGATCTCTCGAAGCGGGACGCGGAAACGTGATCTCCCACAGCGTGATGCGGGAGCGGGGAAATCCCACATCGGGAAGTCCTAGGGTAAACCCAGGCAGAGTGGCCTGGGGGCGGGAGTTTGGCAGGGCGGGATTGTCGTTCACTCCTCTTCTCCTTCTCTGCGTCTCTTTATATGGAAGCCTCTTAATGGATAATTTATAATATTTCTTGCCTCCCCACCCTCTCCTTTTTATGTGAGAGTTTCCTTTTTTTTTCTCTTTCCTCTTCTTCTTTTTGCAAGAGTCTATTTATTGTAGTTTTCAGAGTTAAGGGGAGGTTTCTGCTGTAGTTAAATGTCGCTATTTCTTAGCATTTTTACTAGTAACCTTGTCACTCTTGCTCCACCCGAATTTGACTTAAAAATTATGGGCTCGGGTAAGCATGAATAATTTTTGGGTTTGGTTAGGAATGCTAAATTCTTTATTTTTTTTGGGTTCGGTTTAGGTTGGCCCGCTAACTCAAAATTGACATGCTAATTTAAAATTAACTGGAAATCGATGGACTCAAAATTTACCCAAATAATTGTTTTGTTAAATAGGTTTTTTGGATCGGGTTTGGGTCAGCAGGATGAAGGTGGGTTGGGTTTGAGTTAGACCTTCAGGCCCTTTTAATATTCGGGTGTTATTCAATTCATACAATTTTAATAAGGTTAATTTTGGGTTAGAATTGAATAATCAATTGTGATGAAAGTAAGAGGTGAATGGTGCTGACGGTTGATGCTCTTTTAACCCACCTGTTCCTTGCTCTTAAGCCTTATTTTTTCTTCGTGCCACTTGATTCTCATGCATTTACATATCTAATTCCTAAATTTTAGTTTTCACCTGTCATCTTACCTACCTATGCATGCAAAATATCTCTCTTTTTAAAAGTGAAGAAAAAAATAGTGGCAGTCATATGAAAGATTTGGGTTGTGTATAAATGTAGGAAACAAAGTTTAGAGGTTAGATATGTAAATACATAAGAATTGGGCGGTATGATGAAAATGCCCTCATTCTAATTCATTTTTCAGCTCTATTCATCTCTAAGTGTTGTTTTCTTTGATCTTCGCATTTGTTTTTCATAATTTTTTTCTTATATACTATATGTTTTCACCCATTATTTTTCCCACTTATAGGCTTAATTGATTGTCATTAGTTGCTTGAGTTAAGCGTGCTTATGTTGAGCAACTTTCTACACGCTATCTTAATTGTGAAGACGAAAGAGTTTGTAATTATAGATGGTTGTTGTTACATTTATAGGGGTATTGGTGTTAAAAATGTAAATTTAGAAATATTGGTGTTAGATATGTAAATACGTAAGACTTGTGAGGGCATGTATGTAAATTTCCCAACAGTTTATTCTTTCTCATGTAGAGGGTGTATGTGCATTTCAAATAATCGGTGACATAATCCCACTTCATTCAGCTTCATGGTTGAAATGACTTGTTTTGAATGTGCTTATAGGCTGAAGCTAGTGGGATTTGTTTGGTTGACGCACTGTAGCTATGGAGTTCTAGAGAGGCAACAGCAATTGGGATAAGATGATGGTTAGGGAATTCTCCATGGCTTTTTTAAGTAATATTGAGTAACATTTACATGCATGCATATTTTTATGATTGTCAACTGTGCTGGTGTTATTTATATGTTAATGTTATTTACATGCATGCTATTTTTATTAATATTATGTCCTGGATTGGTGTTATTTAGGTACTATTGGTGATATTTTACACTAATATTATTAATCATTACTAAAATATTATTTATAAATTTATTGTTTTAAAAGAAATTTTAAAAAATAAAATGTTTTAAATTGACAAAATTGCAATGTAAGTAGATGATTTTGTTACATTAGTATGCGAAATGTTCTGTTGATGTGGTGCTTATTATTCACCATGTCGCCAAGTAAAATAAACGATCATAACACCAAGTATATTTAGCTTAGTTGGTGGACTCTCTACTTTCAAGTGTCATTGTTATTTTGTTTTTATAAGGAATTGTGTTAATTTAATTATTCTTTTAAGTTATTTTTATTAACAAATAAATTGAAATTATATAAAATTTAATAAATATTACAACTAACAACATAACAACAAAAACAACAAAGCCTTAATCCCACTGCGTAGGGTTGGTTACATGAATTCTTTTTTTTAAGTGCATCCTAGTGTCATATTTTCATTTAGTTTAGTAAATTAAGATCACTTTTTAATACAATAAGCCCAAGTCTTCCTAGGTCTACCTCTGCCTATCTTAACACAAGTGAAATCTAAAACATTACCCTTCTAATCGGATCATCAGATGGTTGATGTTTAATGTGACCAAATCATCTAGGATGATTTTCTCTAATTTTATCCATCACAGGGTTACACCAACCCTATCATGAATATAAATATTACAACTCAATTAAAAAAATTAATAAAATAAAGATTAAAATATCAATATTATGTCATAAAATAAATGACTTATTTAAATTTATATTGAAAGATAAATTAATCTTAATGAGTAAAATTAAATTAATTATTCAAGTTAATTTGTAGCAAATAATAATTTAAAATATATTAATTCATTCATTCCACGCTATTTTTCCACACACACACACACAACAGAAGGAAGGGGAGGACGAGTTGCAGAAGAGCGAGATCAGAGGGCGGTCGCCGGCAATGATCTTCCCCAACTAAAAACAACTGTGGTCAAAATTTCCAATTTCGGAAGATTAGAATAGCAATTAATATGCGTTCTGATCTTATCCATTCTACCATTTTGCTCGTCCCTTATTTACTAAATCCAGCGTGAAGATTATCGGCATTTACTCGGTCCCTCAGGATTCACGGGCTTAAAAGCGGCTGCCAAACATCCCCCGAATTCGAGTTTCGATCGATCGAAGAGCAGAGCAGAGAAGCGAAGATGACGGGCTCATCTCTCCCCGACGATTCCCTTTTCCTCGGCCTCGACAGCTCCACCCAGTGAGCCTTTTTCTTTCATCCTCTTCTATTTCTTCTTTTTAGTTCCTTTTTAGTTCCGTATATCTGCGATTTCTATTTTAATTTTGCAGGTCACTGAAGGCAACCGTGCTTGATTCAGACCTCGCCATTGTCGCATCAGAAGCTGTTCATTTCGACTCTCACCTGCCCCACTACAAGACCCGAGATGGAGTCTACAGAGACCCCTCCGATAACGGCAGGATCGTCTCCCCCACATTGATGTGGGTGGAGGCACTGGATCTCCTCCTCCAAACCCTCCAATCCAAAATCGATTTCCGAAGGGTTTCCGCGATTTCTGGAAGCGGACAGCAGCACGGAAGCGTTTATTGGAAGAGGGGGAGTTCCGCCATCTTGGCTGCGTTGGATCACACTAAAACCCTAGCGGATCAGCTCGTCGATGCCTTCTCTGCATCGGAATCCCCGATCTGGATGGACAGCAGCACCACGTCGCAGTGCAGGGAGATTGAGGAGGCTGTGGGAGGGGCGATGGAGTTGGCGAGACTTACGGGATCGCGCGCCTACGAGAGATACACGGGGCCGCAGATTCGGAAGCTGGAGCAGAGGAAGGAGGTTTATGATAATACTGAGAGGATCTCTCTTGTTAGTTCATTCATGGCGTCTATTCTTATTGGAGGGTATGCTTGTATTGATCACACTGATGCAGCAGATGGACATCGAGCACAGAGTTTGGTCCAAAATGGCGTTGGAGGTATGGATGTAGAGGAGTCAGCTTGAGCCAACACTAAACTCAGCTCGACTCAGTAATTATGCATGACTCGAGCTCAGCTCGAAAGCTCGACGGTTCTGACAGACGTAGATTAAAAATTTATGAAGTAGTAAAAGAATTAACCTAATTGAGCTCTTTAGCTGAGTCAAACTAACCAGGAGCTTGAGCCTGAATAATATATGAGCTCGAAGCTAAGCTCGAGCTCAAGCTCGCGGTTGGATAAGCTGCACTCGGGAGCTCAAGCTCGCGGTTGGATAAGCTTCACTCGGGAGCTCATTAACTAGTTGAGTTTGAGCCATCTCTACCGACTTACACTCTTAGTTGGAGTTGTGATTTTGTAGGGTTTAGGTAGGGTTTAGTTGTTTGATATTGGTAGTTTTGTAATTCATGATCTCTTTTGGTAGGCCACAGCGCCGGGTTTGCAAGAGAAGCTGGGGAAGTTGGCACCACCGCATGCAGTTGCTGGATTGATAGCTCCTTATTTTGTGCAGAGGTGGGTTGTTGTTTTGTCAAAAGAATGGTGGATAAAATAGAAGGTTTTTTTTTATGACAAAGTTTGAAGATTTGTAGATTGTTGCTGAGTTTTGTACTTCATTTGTTACTGATAGGTTTCAGTTCAAGGAGGACTGCTTGGTTATTCAGTGGTCTGGAGACAATCCAAATAGTTTGGCAGGTTTCTTTTATCATTATTTGGTGCCTTTATAACTATTATGCTATTTGACATAACTACTGCTGTTTAGTCATATTCAGGATTCAATTTTTTATTTTATTTTATTTTATTTTGGGAAATTTACTTACATACCACACAGTTTCTATGTAAATTCTATGTGTAAAATATCTCAAGTTCTCAGAGTAGAATATCACATAAATTAGCATTTTTTTAATTGTGGTTAATTTATTGACTTTGCAGGATTGACCCTGAATACTCCAGGTGATCTAGCAATAAGCCTTGGAACAAGTGATACAGTGAGATTTCTTATACTTGTTTTTCTTTGCAGGCTTTAAACCTAATATGAAAGCTTTGGCTTTACTACTTGGACTGGAATTTTCAGGTCTTTGGAATAACAACCGAGCTAAAGCCCAGCCTTGAAGGGCATGTTTTTCCAAACCCTGTTGACCCAGAATGCTATATGGTTATGCTTGTCTATAAAAATGGATCTCTTACACGAGAAGGTTCGGCTGATTTTCACTTTTCTTTTTGGAAAATTTACACACCTAGCACATAATACTTATGTATTTACATAACTCGCACCTAAACTTTTGTATCTACATACATAGGACTTTGGTGCTTTAAACATGCGAGTGAAAATGTGTATTTCGCTTTTAAAAGTGGTAATATTGCTATTTTTGATGTGTTAAAGATTTGAGCGCTACGTGTGTAAATGTGAAACTTTAGGTCATGCTATGTATATAAATGCCCTTTTTTTTTCTTTCATTTTGACTTCTCATATCCTCTCACTGTCAATATGTTTATATTGTTTTGATAGATGTACGCAACAATCATGCCGAGCAGTCTTGGGAAGTGTTCAACAAGCATCTGGAGAACACGCCTCCTTTAAATGGTTGGGATTTCGATTCCTTACTTTCATCTTTGCGTCATTTTGATAACTTCCTTGACAATCACAAATCTTTGGAGACTTTTGTTTGAATTAGCAAGTCAATAATAACTTCCTTGTCTTCCCTGACCAACAAATCTGGATTAAAACTAGTGTTTCATTACATGAATATCCCTCTGTAAATTAAAAATAAATGCTAGCTCTTCTATTTGATCTACAGATTAGGGTGTCTGCTCTTTGGTCATTTGATAGTTCTTGTATTAGTCCAAGTCAACATGAAATCTTAAGTTTTCAAATTATGTAAAAATTCTTGATGGCTTATTATAGTAATAATTGATTTTATTACTATTCAATCAATTAATATTATCATTTTATTATAATAATTGCTTGAATTATAATCATTTTTTTTTCACCTTTAAAATAATTGAGTCATCTCTTGTGCTGGCTCAAACTCATAGAATTACACTTATGCTCTAGCTAGGTGACTAGAGCTCGGCTTGACTCAGTTTCACCTCTAAAGGGACTTGGTGTACACGTGGAGAGGTTGGGATTCATGGTACACTTGTGTAGGATTACATTCATGAGTTAGTTGATGGGAACACATTCATGGATTGTATTTTGTCATGATAACAAACAGTTTCATTCATTATTATCAACTAAAAATCAATATGGATCACTATTTATGAAAATCATCATCTTATCAAACATTCAACGACTAAACCAATTATTTTATATAAAAGAAAATGAACATGCTTGGTTCAAATTCTTTATTTGCTATTTTGATTTGTAATAATTGGTCTATGACAACATGGACTTTTGTGGATCAATTTGTCTCATTTATATCTAGATGATTTTTCACACCTTGATCAATTCAGGCTTTTGTTTTTGATGTCAGCCCATCTCTTTTCCATAATTGTTGATTTTATTACTATTCAAGCAATTTCATTTTTGTAAGCACTATTTTATATAGTTTCAATTTACAACTATCATTAAAGTTCTCACAATCTCACAATCTTAAATTGAACTACGTGTATTGCATAGGTGGAAAAATAGGATTCTACTACAAGGAGCATGAAATAGTACCTCCCATGCCTGGTAATTTTGCATTTAAATCAAAATTTCATAATATAGCAATCTAATTTCATGGCCCAAACATATATATA
>NW_018164444.1:80295577-80301452 GCF_001263595.1 Phalaenopsis equestris
ATCGGAAGATCGACGAAGTCCCACCGGCTCACATCCTCCAGAAGTTTAAACGGAATCACTTTCTTCTCCACCTCTATATCAAATTCGTACGCCACCGACTGTCCGACGAGCGCATCCCTTACATCGAATCCAGACACTCTGAAACCCTCCGCGCCATGGAAACCTAGGCCCTTCACGATTGAATCCCTCAATTCCTTCACCAAATCCAAACATCATAATTAGGATTTCCAATGATCAACCACAAAAAAGACCAGAAAATTTTTTTTAAGAAAAAAGGTTGATAAATCGTCCTTTCTTACCGAGATTGCTTTCGGCACCGGAGGTGCTAGGGTTTCGGAGGTTACTAGAGCACTCACGGCTCCGATCCAGACGAGTAGGAGAAATCCGGCAGTAGAACAGAATTGGATCGCCATCGGACTGTAAATCCGAGCGATTTCTATCTAAAATTCGAAGGATTGTCGGGAATTTCTCTTCTGATTTGAGGATTTCGAAGGATTGGAGAGGGATAGAGAGAGAGTATGAGAATTATTTCTTAGAGGAAATTTGTTTTAATAGAGGGAGAAGATTCTGGAACGAGGTTTGTATGATAGTTGATGGATGGCGGAACGAGAAATTCATAGCGTGACGCGGAGGTCGAATCTTATTGGTTGAAAAATTTTAACGACGTGGCAAAATCTGCCACGTAAGATTATAAAATTACCGGCTTTTACCAGCTCACCATCCTATGCCTACCTATTTATCAAGCTAACAATTCGAGTTTATTTTTTAAAACAACATTTAAGTAATAAATTTGATAGGTAGAAATACCATAAGTTTTTGTGTGAAAAATAAAAATAAAGAAAAATCATGAGGTCTGACCTAGTTGAAATGATTTATTATATTGTTGATTTCACGTGCATACACTTATCTCGTAGACTCGAAAGGTTTACATAGTTTCTCAAGTTACAATGCTTGTGCATGTTAGAGCACGTTACATTACGATATGGATCGGTCATAGCGAGAAATAGTTGTTGGAGCTTTGATACACCATATTCTAGGTTGGCATGACGTTCGAGTTGAGTCACAGTTTTATAGAATGCTTCGTGACTCTGCGAAGTTAGTTTTTGCTTCACATGGTGTTACGTCGCTCCGTAAAGCAAGTTTGGACTCCGCCTGGAGTTTCACATCACTTAGTAGAGGGGTGACCGATGGGTGGTTCGATGATTGTTGGTAGGTGATGGTTGAGTGTCGTTGTTGGTGGTTGTGAGAGCTGGAGATATTCACTGGATTTACGGTTCAAAAACAATGCTAGATTTCAGCTCTTCCAAGTTTTAGTAATCTTTCACCTCAATGTCTCCTTCCCCATTCAAGAAGGGGGGCATAACTCTATTTAATGAAGGAATTTAGATAACTTCATCAGACGGCTTGAAGAGATTCTTTAGATTGGACGGTGATCAATGAACATTTGAGTGTCTTAATGATATTAAAATTGAGTAACCATGGGCTCGTTGGATTCGTCTCACCGAGATGTCCAATTTGACTATAAGCTTATTAAATTTAAACTTCATTTATCATTCCAATTATGCACTAAAAGTTTTATTTTAACAGCTTGATTTGGAAATGATTTAACTCGGATTGGATCAATTTTGGTATCTTTAGATTTGTTTTATTGAGCTGGTCAATTTTATTATAAATGTACTGAAATCGAAGTTCAGGGTGACTTTCAATTGGAGTTTAAACATTTAATGCTTAAAAAATTTAGCTTAAGATTCATGTCGAACCTCGAGATCCATGAAGGATAAAGAAAATTTATTAATGGTATATCAATACCAATCAAATCTTTCATACCACATAAAAAAAATATAATTATTTTAATTTTTAAAAATAAAATACATCTTTTCATGCCTAATTAAATCCCTAAAACTGTAAATTTTAAATTTAAAAGTTACATGTAAATACATAGGAATTAAATGAGATGCTTATAAATCTTATTATGATTTTTTTTTTACAAATATTTATTGCGGAGTGCAAATATACACGGCTTAAAAAAATTTTGGCTTCAACGTATCTAAAATCATTTGCCTACTTGATGTTTAATGTATTTAGTATAATTGATAAATATTTGAGTCAATTTCAAAATAAATATTAATATGACGCGCGACCTCCGGACTCGTCAACCATCATCCATCACAACTCTGCTCATTGGCCACTATTGGTTGCCCACTATGATCGATCATCATCGACCATCAGTCATTGCTACCATTTATCTGTTATTACATCGCCTAATGTTGTATGTATTTGAAATACATTATAGGTATTTAGATACCAAAAATAAATACATAAAACAAAATCCTAATTTTTTTTTTATAAACAATCAAATATCAATAAAATATAATAAATACATGAATTTACTTCAATTTTATTTAGAATACTTCAAAATTTTAAACTCATTAAAGGAGTAAAGACGAGTTGAGCTTGAGTGAGTTAAAAATTTGTTTGTGTTAAACACGTTTGTATTATCTCTTGTTCAAAATTGACTCGTGTTCAAATTAAGTTCATAGGAAATTTGTTCGTGCTCGGCTCGATATTGATCGTTTTGCTCGAGTTAGCTCATGTTCTCAAAATTTCAAGCAAAATAACAAAATTAATTAACATTTATAGGATGCAAATATGAAACATGCACCCTTTTGTTTTGTAATAAACAACACCTATCTAGAGATGTAAATGGGCGTAGTTGAGCTTAAACCACCCTCGACTTGAGCTTTATTAATTAATGGAGTCTTTGCTCAAGCTTAATTCTAAGAGTTCGAGCTATCATACGCCAGCTTACTTGATATGAAATAGAGAAAACATATTATTTTAAACAAGTGTCGCGATGAAATGACAAATATGACAAATAAAATAAATATTTTAAAAATAATTAATAAAAATCATTTGATATAAAACGTATTTTAAATATACTTTTATTGATTAGTTTTTAAACCTTACGAGCTAACGAGGCAAGTGAGTTTGCTTACGAGCTAACGAGGCAAGTCAGTGCTCACTTGAGCTTGGCTTGTAGGTTCATCGAGCTCACTTCATGAGTCATTTATCGAGTCGAGCCTGAGCCGGCTCATGACACCACTAAAACTTACTGTATTTCATAAATTTCTACAGAGAAACTGTTCATCAAAATCATGCCAACTAGAAAATGGAAGCTATAAGAAAGGAATTTGACATTTTCAAAACTAAAAAAATATTTATAATAAGATGAGAAATGAATAAATATTGGCATGAATAGGAAAAAAGAGACCAATCAATAGTGATATGGTCAGAATAAGATCATTGATGATATGCATTCATATATTCATAGCTTATTTGAATAATAATTATAAGGTTTCAAATAGTGGGGGAATTTGAGGTGTTTCAATCATATACATCAACTTCATATATCAGAGTCTATAATGAGAATAACAAAAAAAGAAGCTCAGGTAGTTCAACCTGCAAAACTAATCGGGTCGCCGGATCATACCGGCCTGGTTCATCCGATCTGGTGATCAGACTGGATTCAATCCGATTCTTCATAAATATAAGGAAATGAGTAAAGTGCCAAAATAGTCCCCTCACTGTTTACACGGGATCATTTTAGTCGCATAACATGTAAAAGTGTCAAATTAATCTCCAAACTTCTTAGATTAAAGTTGAAATATATCTCCATGAAAATTGAGGAGTCTAGAGATTAAATTGACACTTCTATAAAATCTGAAATTGAGTCTAGAGATTAAATTGACACTTCTATAAAATCTGAGGTAAATAATCCGCCTGCAAAAGAGCAAGGGGACGATTGCGACACTTCTCTCATATGGGGTGTGCTAGTAGTTGACATGGCAATGAAACTTAGCAAGCATGCATGCATGCAAATTTGAAGGAGCAGATAGAAAACAAAGAAACTGTACAAGCTTGAAAGTGCTGGCTTGAAATTCTTGAAGATCATATACTGAGGTCTCATGCAAGACAATAAATTACCTCCTTCGAATTGTTGTGTAAATAATTTTCTTCTCTGAATGGTACAACTTTGTTTAAAATTTGTGCGTTGACAATGGCGGGATCCTGCAAGAAGAAGGTGGAAGGAAATTAACAAGAGAGATACATGAATGACAGCACGCGAAGAAAAGAGTAGAAGATTGACATTTTATGGTTGACCATTAGCATGAAGCATTCATGAAGAATGTACTTTACTCGGATTGCTGCCCGAGACCTTCGCCACACAAAGGCGACAAGAAACCATCTTCACGGCATAGAAAAGCCCGAGTTCTGATCGACGAGCAGAAAACGCAAGCATTTGGATCAAGCTTTCCAGGTATAAAGGAACATCTCACACCCGAAAATGCTGGAGTAGAATGATTAGCAGACAAAACATAATAAGAACTGTGGTGCTCCTGTTGGCATATAGTATGCATAAAAGCAGAAGAGCTGATATCTTGATGATGCTGAAGAACACAGGGCATTGGCATGGAAGGCCTATTGTTTAGGGATCCAGAAGCAGAGATGGCCCAATTTTCTATTGTTATTCCTTGTTTACCAGCCAAATCCAGCATTTGCTTCTGCCCAAGTCCTGATCCCAAGAGCATGTTCCAGAGGTTTCTTTGTGCTTCCCTTTGGTTGTGTATAACTTGATCACGCATGGCTATTTCAAACTGCAGCTCGGTATTCGCCATTCCCTTAATCATGCCAAAGTAGTTTGAATTCAGAATCAGAATCTCTTCACAATGTTTAAGGGGCCCTAAGGGATCACTTTTGAATTTTATTTTTTATTTATTTTATTTTATTTTGTATATATTTATAGTAGAAATAAAACATTCATGGTATGTGATAACGACCGAGATATTAGATGTTTTTTAAAAATACTCTAAACAACTTTTAGATATTTTGAATGTTTTTCAAAACAAGTAAATTTGTTTTTGAAAATAAAAAATAAAAAGGATATTTACATGTATGCCACAGAATTATTATGTATTAGCATATCTAACACCTAAACTTTTATATTTATATTTATATTTATAGAACTTTGGTGTCACAAGTCTATGCAGGAAAAGGTATGTTTCACTTAAAAAAAGTAAATAAAAATGGTATTTTGATGTGATATTAAAGATTTCAGTGTCATGCATGTAAATATGAAATTTTAAATGTTAGATATGTAAATGTGTCAGAATTGAGTGGTATATATATAAAAACCCCAAAATAAAAACATGCAAAAAATGAACTAGACAAACATATTTTTTTAAATAAAAGCAAAGTAACAAAAGCCAAAAGCAATTCCAAACTAACCCTAGGACTCCTAGCATGGAAACAAAGATTTCAAAAAGTTTCTCTTACCAGAAGCCTGTACTGGCTGAGAATATGCAAGTAGGTTTTGTTGCCATTGCTGCTGATGGCTTCCTCAATCATGTCTTGAAGATGGCGACGATGCTTCTCATTAGCTTCAATATCCTGAAGAAAAAAGAATGATTGTAGTATTCATTCATTGGTGCTACAAAATGTGAAAGCAGAGCGGCAAAGAAGACCCAGACAACCTTCCGATATACAGTGCCAGCCTCTTCATTGTCGCGTATGTTATCAAGAATAAGTTGCCTCCTTGATTTCAGAGCCTGAGCAATTCCTTCATCCTTTCCATAAGAACATCAATCCAAGAACTTATTAGCAGATGAAAATGGAACACAAAAATATAGATTATAAACTTGAACTAATCATCACCCAACATGGTTTATATCATGTTTGGTACACTATCAAAGAAAAATGTTGTGAATTGATGGAACAAGCATTGAATATCACACCTGAGATAAAAAGAGTTAACAACTGAGAGCATCCATAAAAAAAAGCTTGAAAAATAATTATCCATGAAAAAAATTCTTTAACT
>NW_018164444.1:80301552-80302767 GCF_001263595.1 Phalaenopsis equestris
TTTTTTTCTGAACTCATTTACTTTAATAAAAAAGGGATGTTTTTGTGTGTAATATATAGATTTCCCAGCCATTGTTCTGTTTTGTATGATAAATCAGAAAACACTATAAACAAATTCTGGAAGCAGATAGATTTACAGGGTGAAGGCGGTTGGTGGTGGGAAGATGAGCGGCACCTGGGTCATAGATTTGTTCCCAGTCTGCACACTGTCCAACACACTATCTTCAGTTGGTATGGGCTGAATCTCCTGAATTCTCTCCGGCACCACCTTCCTCCCTCCTCCTTCCACCCTGGCCAACACTTGGAAGTGTGCCGCCACCTTCTCCGGCTTCGTCTTCCACGACGGAAACCGTGACCAATCCACATCTCCGTCGGCTATCTTCTTCTCCACAAAGAAACTCATCTTCATGTAGGTCTGAGCCGACACCTCCGCCTTCAGCAGCCTGAACGTGCCCTTCTCAAGCCCCTTCTTCCCAAGGACTGAAGATAGCAGCTCTTCGAACCCTCTGAGGTTGGCGTCGGAGCCGTTCAACGAGGTGAGAGGCCAGAGGTTTCGCGGCGGGTTGGGTACATCTTGGGGGGATGGTGCAGGGATGGAGGAGCGGGAAGAGAGCTCGACTAGACCTGGAGAGAGGCGTTTTAGCTTGAGCTTGGGAGAGGAGGATGTGGATGAGGTGAGGGACGAGGGGCCGACGATGCGAAGAGAGACTAGTGGTTGGTCGGACGAGCGTGCGGAGCTTCGGAGAGCCTCGGCTATGTTTAGGAGACCAGAGGCGATGGGGAGTTTGCTACGATTTAGGGGGAGGGGGAGGTCGAGAGGGCGCCACAAGCTTACTGACCGGGCCCCTTTTACGATCACCGCTGCTCCATCGGAGAGAAGAACCTTCTTTAGGGTTCCGGCATCAACATCATGCTGCATATATGAAGTTACATTACAGTTTGTCACACAATTCATGTCTCAGTTATTCATGGCTTAACGTTTAAACAGTGATATCTTTTATGTGATATTGATACTCAATCAACAAATTTTTATAATCCGATATGAATCTCGAGGCACAACATGAATCAAAATAATATTTGGGCAAGGATTTATTATAAGTGAAAGAAAACTAGAATTGAAAGAATTTTATATTAGATGATTTTATGTTTATTTATCAAACACCAAAACTTTAATTTTTACATATAAATGCATTTTTCTGAATTGTTTTTTTTTTTT
>NW_018164444.1:80302867-80320487 GCF_001263595.1 Phalaenopsis equestris
GATGAATCGTACTTACACAAGGATCAATTTTGACATGGGCTGCAACCTCTACTTTTATCCTGAGAAAACTACAATAACAAATAACAATGGCAACAACAAGCTTTTATCCTACTAAGTAGGGTCAGCTACAGGAATTCTCTCTCTATTTTATCCTGAGATTACTGAAATTCTAAACTTCTAAAAAATATATTCCTGCTCGAGTGATGTCAAATTCATTTGCAAGCCTGCATCTTCTTCATCATCTTCTTCCATGAGTATTTAAAGCTCTATTCAAGTTGAAGGGCTTCAAGGATGGTCTAATGCATTAAACATCAAAAAACATTAAAATAAAGAGTCTCTATCAAAGATAAAAGATGGAATGGCATGTACATTTTTGTGAAACCAATCAAAGGATGACCAATTAAAACTCGATTGACTAAGCTTTCAAAGGATAGGATGATCGACACAGCCTATGTGTCAAGAAAGAACAATATTTTTTTAGCTTTAAAAACTTTGTCCATGACATTCAGATCTTTGTCAAATAATATGATAAATTCAATACTAACCCTCCCACGTCAGCCAACAAGTGAAAAACTGGGATTTTGTTTTTAATTATTTGAACTTAATGTATTTGTATAATTAAGCAAATAGATACAACTTATATGTTTGATATTTTTAGGGATCTGCCAATTGATGCTAGGATTACATTCAAATCTGGATTTGAGTGTGTGCCTTAATGATTTCGACGAGGAAGGAGTCTAATTTCTAAGAAGAGATCCAAAGAAAAAATGACGGTTTGAAATTGAATCAATGAGGTAGATGTGAGGAATGTTGCAACTCCAAAGACTACACCTACTCATACAACTTCAATAGCTTGAGCTGCCTAATGAAGATACTAGGTAATATTATGCTCATCTCTTTAATGAACTTCTTTTATTACGATTTAAAAGCATCCATAACTATAATATATAAGGGACCTATATTAAAGTATAAACTATCATAAAATTTGAGAATTATAAATTTTTTTATATAAATTGATCATAAAAAATTTTGTGATCTATTTTATGTGAAGTACACTCAAGCTCTTAAGAGAATTTCTGTCATTGCCGGTCCCAAGCCGGATGTGAAAAGTGAAGGGTTGAGACAGCCAGCGTAAAACTTGTCGAAAAAATCATTGTCGTCTTAGATGGTTTGGACACACTAAACGTCGTCCATCCATCCATCCATCTCTCTATGGACCACCAACTTTGCAACAATACTGCTCATGGCCATTAAACCATGAAAAAGTGAGTAAGAAATAAATAAATGAGGAGAAAAGGTGTGGCTTTTGTGCTTTCAAGAAATAGGTTAAGTGGCTAATGTACTATCTTAGCCAGAGGTGTTTAAGAACATAAAATGAATGACCATCCATCTATCTATCTATCTATTCTTTGCAACAATACTGCTCATAGCCATTAAACCATGAAAAAGTGAGTAAGAAATAAATAAATGAAGAGAAAAGGTGTGACTTTTGTGCTTTCAAAAAATAGGTTAAATGGCTGATGTACTTAGTTAGACGTGTTGAAGAGCAGAAAATGAATGACCATCCATCCATTCATCCATCTATACATATCTCTCACAGAGATTGACCGCCTTTTTTACAACAATATTGCTCATGGCCACTAAACAATGAAAAAGTGAGTAATAAATAAATAAATGAGGACAAAAGGTGTGGCATTTGTGCTTTCAAAAAATAGTTAAGTGGCTAATGTACTAGAGGTGTTGAGCAGAAAATGAATGACCATCCATCTATCTATCTATTCTTTGCAACAATACTGCCCATGGCCATTAAACCATGAAAAAGTGAGTAAGAAATAAAAAAAAGAGGAGAAAAGGTGTGGCTTTTGTGCTTTCAAGAAATATGTTGAGTGGCTAATGTACCATCTTAGCTAGAGGTGTTTAAGAGCAGAAAATGAATGATCATCCATCCATCCATCCATCTCTCTATGGACCAACATCTTTGCAACAAGACTGCTCATGGCCATTAAACAATGAAAAAGTGAGTAAGAAATAAATAAATGAAGAGAAAAGGTGTGACTTTTGTGCTTTCAAAAAATAGGTTAAATGGCTGATGTACTTAGTTAGACGTGTTGAAGAGCAGAAAATGAATGACCATCCATCCATTCATCCATCTATACATATCTCTCACAGAGATTGACCGCCTTTTTTACAACAATATTGCTCATGGCCACTAAACAATGAAAAAGTGAGTAATAAATAAATAAATGAGGACAAAAGGTGTGGCATTTGTGCTTTCAAAAAATAGTTAAGTGGCTAATGTACTAGAGGTGTTGAGCAGAAAATGAATGACCATCCATCTATCTATCTATTCTTTGCAACAATACTGCCCATGGCCATTAAACCATGAAAAAGTGAGTAAGAAATAAATAAATGAGGAGAAAAGGTGTGGCTTTTGTGCTTTCAAGAAATAGGTTAAGTGGCTAATGTACTATCTTAGCCAGAGGTGTTTAAGAACATAAAATGAATGACCATCCATCTATCTATCTATCTATTCTTTGCAACAATACTGCCCATGGCCATTAAACCATGAAAAAGTGAGTAAGAAATAAAAAAAAAAGAGGAGAAAAGGTGTGGCTTTTGTGCTTTCAAGAAATATGTTGAGTGGCTAATGTACCATCTTAGCTAGAGGTGTTTAAGAGCAGAAAATGAATGATCATCCATCCATCCATCCATCTCTCTATGGACCACCATCTTTGCAACAATACTGCTCATGGCCATTAAACCATGAAAAAGTGAGTAAGAAATAAATAAATGAGGAGAAAAGGTGTGGCTTTTGTGCTTTCAAGAAATAGGTTAAGTGGCTAATGTACTATCTTAGCCAGAGGTGTTTAAGAACATAAAATGAATGACCATCCATCTATCTATCTATCTATTCTTTGCAACAATACTGCTCATAGCCATTAAACCATGAAAAAGTGAGTAAGAAATAAATAAATGAAGAGAAAAGGTGTGACTTTTGTGCTTTCAAAAAATAGGTTAAATGGCTGATGTACTTAGTTAGACGTGTTGAAGAGCAGAAAATGAATGACCATCCATCCATTCATCCATCTATACATATCTCTCACAGAGATTGACCGCCTTTTTTACAACAATATTGCTCATGGCCACTAAACAATGAAAAAGTGAGTAATAAATAAATAAATGAGGACAAAAGGTGTGGCATTTGTGCTTTCAAAAAATAGTTAAGTGGCTAATGTACTAGAGGTGTTGAGCAGAAAATGAATGACCATCCATCTATCTATCTATTCTTTGCAACAATACTGCCCATGGCCATTAAACCATGAAAAAGTGAGTAAGAAATAAAAAAAAGAGGAGAAAAGGTGTGGCTTTTGTGCTTTCAAGAAATATGTTGAGTGGCTAATGTACCATCTTAGCTAGAGGTGTTTAAGAGCAGAAAATGAATGATCATCCATCCATCCATCCATCTCTCTATGGACCAACATCTTTGCAACAAGACTGCTCATGGCCATTAAACAATGAAAAAGTGAGTAAGAAATAAATAAATGAGGAGAAAAAGGTGTGGCCTTTGTGCTTTCAAGAATAGGTTAAGTGGCTAATGTATTGTCTTAGCTAGAAGTGTTGAGGGGAAAATGAATGATCATCCATCTATCTATCCATCCATCCATCCAACTATTCTGATCGACATCCAACTATTCTGATCGACCGATAGATTCGTCCGCCTGTCCGCCCGCCTGCACGCACACAGGCCCGTTCGTCCTCCGGTCCGCCCGTCCGTCTGTCCGTCCGTCCGTATCGATTCATCAATCCATCTGATTCCCTGTTTCTTCCATCCATCCATCCATCTGATTCCCTGCTTCTTCCAGCGGATTCACTGCAGCATGGCTTCTTCCGCTTCTTTATGTTGTTTTCTTGCAAACTTTCCTATAGCCTTCTTGCAGCTTTCTTACATCTTTCCTGCAACCTTCTTGCATCTTTCCTGCAACTTACTTGTATCTTTCCTGCGGCATTCTTGCAGTTTTCTTGTCATTATACATCAGCCGATGACTTACAAATCCTAGTTGCATCTGTTTTGGCTTAGTAAAAATCATCTCGAATCGCGCTCAACCCTTGTTCATGCCACCTCGGACCGGTCATTCCACCTGTGTTTACTGTCGCCAACCCAACCCACTCTGGGACAAGTGTTGGAAACTTCATGGTAAACGAACATACAAACCTTCGGTCAGATCCTCTGCTACCAAGGGCCTAACGGCAATGTTCGATTATACCACAGTTCAACCTACTCATAAGCAGGAACATCCAAAAACCCTCTGAATCCCTGAGAAGCTAGATGGAGCAATTCATCAAGCTATTTGAAGCCCATCAAGTCTCTACGGATTCGTTGACTTCCCACTCCTATGACTTTCATGATTTATTCCGCCTTTAGCCCATGGATTATTGATTCAAGTGTCACGGATCACATAACTGGATGCTCACAAGTTTTCTCGTTTTAATATTTGTGCTCTTGAAAGGATACCGTCAGAATTGTCAATGGCTCTTGTAGTTCCATCGCTGGTAAAGAATCGGTTGTACTAACAACTGATCTAACTCTTGACACTGTTTTACATATTCCTCAATTACAATGTAACTTGTTATATGTCAGCAAGTTAACAAATGATGTTGATTGTATTGTTAATTTCTCTTCTGATGTTTGTATTTTTCAGGATCGTAGTTCGGAGAGTATGATTGAAACTGCTAAGAGGGTCATCGAACTCTAATACTTCCAAGAGGAGAGCATGGAGAGTTATGACACACTCTCAAGATTTGTAGTTTATCTTGAATCATTGAATGTCTTGTTATGTTATTGCATTGTCGTTGAGTTCATCTTAGTTTCCAATATTTAAAAAATTTATATCATTTGATGTTTTCAAGAAAAAATCTTTCAATATCAATTGTGAGACATGTCAGTTAGCCAAACATCATTGGGTCTATTTCCTACCCCACGCTTGCACACTTTCCACTCATTTCTCTCTCATTCACATTGACCTATGGGGACCCTCTCACACTCTCACCTACACCAATAAACGGTGGTTCCTGACTTTAATTGATGACCTCACTCGAATGACGTAAGTCTACATTTTAAAAGACAAATCGGAGGTTGTCGACACTTCCCAAAACTTGTACACATTCATGTTAACTCAAGTCAAAACTCACATTCAGGTCCTTCGGACTGACAAAGGTCATGAGTTTTTCAACTCTATTTTGGGTGAATTCTTAGTGAGTAAAGCATCCTCCACCATAGTTCATGTTAGGACACTCCTCAACAAATTGGGTAGCCGAGAGAAAAAAACCACCACCTCATCGACGTTGCTCGCGCCATTAAGTTTCGATCCAATATTCCGAAATGATTTTTGAACGATGTCATTCTCACTGACACCCGTCTCATAAATAGTTCCTTCTAAAATTCATAAGTTCTGAACCCCCCTAGTCGTCTTGATGTCATTCTTTCCTGCCAATCGGGTCTTCTCCACCTTAGACCTCAAGATTTTTGGGTGCACTGCTTTTATTCGGAACACTATCCCCAATTGGAACTTGATCTCAGATCCATAAAATATACTTTCATTGGGTACTTCGCCATTATAGGGATATCGATGCCTTGATCCTTCCAATAGCAAAATATATGTGAGTGTTGGTGTCTCCTTCTTTGAAAGTATTCTCTATTTTCCTAGCTCGACCCAAAGTGAGGGGAAGTTTGGGTTCTTAGACATTGTCCCTTATCCTACTCCTATGGATGTTCCCCTCATTGTTCCTGCCACTGAGTCCCCTATTCCGATGAGTGCACCATCTGATGAGTCTCTGATTCGGTGAGTGCACCATCTCCTCCTCCCGCTATCCATGTCTACACTCGACGCACCGGTTCCGCAGCTCCTACTCTGAAGCCCGCTACCGAACTCCACTTCGAGCGACATCCTCAGCATGACCCCTCCTCCGAATGAGGAGGCAAGTTCTCCGAGTAAGGTACATGCTCTCTCTATTCTATGGCAAAATGCCTCTTTCACAATTTATAGTCGATCTACAGAGCATTTACTACTGCCCTGACGAACCATTAGATCCCAGTTACTATTGAGGTTGTTCTTGTTGATCCAGCCTAGAAAGCTACAGTAATAGAGGAGATGAATGTCCTTAGCAGAACCATACATGGGACGTTGTTGATCTTCCTCAGGGTAAGAAAGTTGTGAGGTGCTGATGAATTTTCATCACCAAGTTCAACTCTGATGGATCCTTTCAACGCAACAATGCATGATTGGTCGTCAAATGATACTCTCAGGCCTACGGAGTTGACTATTATGAAACACTTGTCCAGTGGCTAAATTAAACACTAATCGGGTTTTGTCGTTTCTTGCGGTGAATCTCAATTAGTCTTTTATTCCAGCTCGATCTCAAGAATGTGTTCTTTAATTGAGAGCTTACAGAAGAGGTATAAATGTCTCTCCCTCCTGGCTTTGACTCTTCTGCTTCCAAAGAGCGAGCATGCAGGGTGCGAAAGTCTCTCTATGGGCTCAAGCAATCCCCAAGAGCCTGACTCGACAAATTCACAAAGGTTGTTGTGGGTCATGGTTTTACTTGGACTCAATCAGATCACACACTCTTCTTCTGGCATTCCTCCAATGGCCAGGTAGCTATCATTATTGTCTATTTTAATAATATTGTTCTTACAAGTAACGATCTCCCAGCATTGGAGTTCTTGAAAGACATTCTTGTTAAGTCCTTAGAAATGAAGGACTTGGGATCTCTCTTGTACAGTGAATAATCTTTTTCTGTGCAAACCTGTAGTTGTCCCTATAGATCCCAATGAAAAAATATATGACATTCCCAAAGTTGTTTCTGTCAATAAGACACTTCCAGTGCCTTGTGAGAAAGCCCTCTACCTCGCCCATACTCGCCCTGACATATGCCACGCAGTTGGTATAATGAGTCAATTCATACATGACTCCTATAAGCGTCATCTCCAAGCTGTCCACCGGATTCTCCACGATTTAAAAGGTACACCGGGCTCAGGTCTACTTTTCTCTCATCACACCTCTCGGTCTATTGTTATTTATAAGATATTAATAGGGTTAATAGAATCGGGTCGGTTCATGATCGACGTTCTCCCTCTGGGAATTACTCATTTGTATGAGAAAATCTTGTCACGTGGAAAAGCAAAAAACATTCTTTGTTGCCCAAGGTAGTGTTGAAGCTAAATTTTGATCAATGTCCTTGGGGATCTGTGGAATCCTCTAGTTATGCATCATGCTCCGTGAACTTTGTATGCCAACCTCCGTCTCACTGCAGCTATTCTGTGATAATAAGGCCTATATCAGCTCTGGTCACAATCCAATCCAGCATGATCGTACAGAACATGTAGAGATTTACAAATGCTTCATTAAGGAAAAGATTGAGTCCAGGAAAATTTATGCTCTTTTTATGCCCTCCAGTGGTCAACTAGCAGATATTCTTACCAAAAATTTGTCCCGCCCTTTGTTCGATAACTTCAAGTCCAAGTTGAACATGTCTGACATGTATACGTCAACTTAAGGGGGAGTATCAGATTATAACGGATATCCTTACACTATTATTACTTATTATTTGATTTTATTCTCTAGGTATATTTTTCTCTTTTACTTTATTCTATTTTATTTTCTTTCATTGTTATTTTATTCTGTTTTTATTAATTTTCATTATTATGTATATTGTAATTGGGGTTAAATACCCTTCCTTCTATCAATAAAATTATATAGTTCTTGTCAAATTCAACATCTATATATATAGAGAGAGAGAGAGAGAGAGTCAAACGTAATCAAGAGGGCTTTTAATTGTCTCAATGGTTTGCCACACATGATAAGAAAAGGGATCACACTGAATATCAAGCTTCTTCAACACCTTAAATCTTAGCATCAAATCATATTGGTTTTTTCAAAAGAATATTTCCATTCCCTTCCATCGTTTTTATAAATGGACACTCCAGATCCTGCTAGGTAATTGGAACGATATGGAAGGCTTATGAGGCAAGTACAATATCTAATTTTAGGCTTAAATGAATCAGTTTAGTTAACAGGAAATTAGATACGTCAACGTAAAAGTGATCCATGGAAGCTTGTAAATCTCAATTACAAGGGTGCTAATGATGGTAACAGGACCAGCCTATATTTTAATCCCCAAATAAAGCAGGGACACAGATTGATTGGGACATGGTTATACAATAAAATTTCAATAGTTGTACGTGTGTTGAAAAATCTACAAAGATTTTTCATATTGCACCTCAGTTCTCAACCACTTTCCCTCAGGATGGCTAGCACTTAAACAAACATAAACTTATGTACCAAAAAAAAAGGAGAGAAATGAGTGGGATAACATGAGCAAGCAAAATTATCCATAAAAATAGCTCTTTTCGAAGAAGCTTTCGAAAATTTGGAAAGAAAATTCCAAATAATCAAATTTGACACCCAAAATACCATACCTGTTCGACAAAATGCTGAACTTGATCTCTCCAAAGATCTACGGAGTATACCAATTCGCTGGCCCAAGGTTCTGATTCATTACCAAAACCCCATCTGGTAAGTGGCTCCTCAGAATTGGTGTTATGAGTACAAGGAGCTGGGTCTTCTGAAGGCAATGACATGCCTTGTCCTAAGAAATCCACTGCCCACACTCTATAGTCACGACCAAGGTCTTTCAGTTGCTTCTCATAATGGAAAGCCCCCACACCAAAACCAGGGAGAAATAACACAGCTGGTGCACTAATATTTTTTGTTCCAGATTTCTCATAGTGCACTGAAAATTTTGGCTTCCATTCCCAATAGCAACTACTGATTTGAGAACCATGATTGCCATTTGAATCATTGGGCAAGGTTGGAATTACAATTTTTTCAGTCTGATCAATTTTTGGAACCTTTTTTAATCTCAAATTTCCATCAACTACATGGTAGTTGCAAGTTCCATCCCCTGTCATAATAGAATTTTGATTATCAAGCCCCTCAAGAATACTCAGCAGCTTATTCCCCTCTTTCTCATTTAAATTGTTGATTTCATAAGATGGTTGATGAGATTTCCTCTGACTAAAAAAGGATTTTGTAGCAGATGATGAAATTTTTCTTTTCCCGCAATGGAAGAACTTGGATTGCTGCAAACTGAACCTATTCTCTAAGAGTTTCACATTAGAGCTACAAAAATCGCATGGCACTGGATGATTGAGAGGAAGCAATTCCATGTCTTGAAAAATATCAGTCCTGAAATGAATAAAGCTTCCACAAATAAGAAGGAAAGACTGATACAGGACAGATTTGTAACCAAAAAAAATAATAATAAAGAAGAAAAGAAAAAACAATACATAGAAGAATAAAATTAAGAAATATCTAATAGAAAAAATGAGACAGTAGCTGCTCATCACACAAAACAGTTTTTACATAAAGAACTATAATCATGCACTCATGACAGTAATGTAACTCAAATTATGATCATAATACATGCATTTCATGACCTTAAGAAAATAAGGAGATAGGAAGAAAAAAATGAAAAAATAAAAGGAAAAATAAAGAGAGGTTGTGAAAAACTGTAGAAACTAAACAAACAACAAATATACCATGTGCTAGTATCCTAAAGTGAAGAATTAATGATGTAAACATTTCACAGTAGCCTCCATAAAGTTATGAGATTCATAACATTTTAAATTAAATGTTCTATTTGATACACAACATATAGGCTTCCTACTACTACCTGAAATTTTACACCATCGCCAATACTTCCTAATAGGATGAAGCAGTTTGAATAGCTTGACATAAAGTCTGATAGAGTAGAATGCCAACTAATCTATTTTAATATTAAGATGAGCATAAGAAATAGAAAGCCATAGTCTTCAATATTCTAAGGAAAGAATATATTACTTCATAACTAATCATGAACTCCAGAAAGATGCAAAATAAAAGCAAAGAAACTATTTGATTCCCACAAACAAATAACAGAAAATCTGTTACAAAAGATTTAGACACAACTTGATTTAAAATTTTCATTTTTCAATTTCTTCTTAGTTAATCAGGACAGAAAAAGAAAACTTTTTTATCTTCATTTATGATCAAATATACATGAATCGACCAGAAAAGAAAATTCTTGAAATTACTCCCCCATAAGCAAATATCCTTTCTAGGGATTCTCTAGATCCTATCCTATAGCCAGGAGAAAACAAAGAACAATGCTTGACAGAGCTTACTTTCAGAATATTGTCAGATTGCGATCAAAGAAATAAAGTAACTGATCAGAAAACAGAAATTTTAGCTATATTTCTTTTACTTACGAATCGAAAGACAAAAAAAAGCTAAATCTCGACCCCAATATTCTTTCGTCTCCCTCCCTCTTCTAATGAAGCTACCGAAGTTTTGATACAGGGTCTGGCAACAAGTGGGTCCGTGAGAAGGAATGACTTACACGGCTCATGCTACGAAGGATGGATGGATTGCCGAGGTCGGCCATGTGGGCACGAATCTTTCCGGCGGAGCAGGTGTCCCGTACGGAATCCCTTCAGTCGCGCGTAGAAACTGTGAAATTATGCATAGCCCTTGGATCTGGTCACCGCTTTAGATTTGTGTGGTGTGTTGATTGTATGATGGCCAAATGCACGTTGAGCTGAAGGGTTGGGTCAGGACATCTTGAAATATAACTATTGGGTTTTTCTTATTCCTCTATTTCTTTTGAAAAAAAGGTCTAGTTATGGTCACTTACAATCATTGTGTGGTGTCCTCATTTTATGTTGAGGTCGGGTGTTATTAGACTTCTCGGACATATCGGCCCTTTGGTAATTTATTCACCTCCTTTTAGAAATATTTGGTCGAGATGATGGTTGAAGATCTCATCTTATGTTTCATATGTTGGGTTGTTGAATTGACGTTCAGGTGGCATGCTACATCGACCGATATCCCAAACATTCGGCGACTGACCAGACAAAGACATCTCGATGATTTTGGAGGGACTCAATCAGCAAATCATTTGATCCCGCATCAAAATTTTTATTTATTAAAGGAAAATTACCCTGGTTTAGCAGGTACGAGACTGCTCGAGCTTGCCTCATACGATGATGACTTCACCATTGCCGAGAGCTTTACCGATTTTTATTTATTAAAGGAAAATTACCCTGGTTTAGCGGGTACGAGACTGCTCGAGGTTGCCTCATACGATGATGACTTCACCATTGCCCGAGAGCTTGTATGTTGTAGGTTGAAGTAATGGCCTTGAAGTTGTTGAGAACTAGTCGACCGAAGATGTAATTGTAGTTTGGTGGAAAATCAACCACTAGGAAATCCCTCATATTCTTTTTATTATTATTATTTTTTTGTTCTTCCTCCAGGTGTCTAACAGAGCTAATATTCTCAGGGCTTCTTTTCTCTTGCCAGAGGAACCATAGAGTTGGTAGATAGCTGCAATCAGTCGGTTCTCAGACCTAACTTGTCAAACACCCGATTTGAACATAATGTTCATAAAGCTCATAGTATCTACAAGAATGCTACCAATCTCGAAGTTGTTTATTGGGGTGTTAATGACTATAGCGTTGTTATAAGGATATCACTTGAGGGGCAAATTTGTGTCAGTGAAAGTGATGAAGGGATGTGAGTTGTGTTTGAGGTGAAGGCAGTTGCACAAAATTCTCCTGATCAAAGCCCCTTCAGATTGGCTCAGCAAGATGATTCTCCACCTCCTCCAAATATGGTTGAGACTATGCCAACAATTCGAATTACATGCTCTCAAACTGGCTCGTCAAAATTTCTTTTATTGGAGCTTTTCTCTATTGCGGGGTTATTGTTGTTGAAGCTACGAACTCCTTTAGTTTGCCAGCTCTGATCAGCTTCTTCATCGGGCTCCAAAGGTGTCTGCAATCATCCATATCAAGGTCATGCCCCCGATGGTATGTACAGTACTTCTTTGGATCCTAAATGTAAGCTCAAGACTTCATCAAGGTAACTTTCTTAAAATACACCTTGTTTTAGATGGCCTCTACTATCTCGATCATTGATACCCTAAATGGGGTTGTCTTGGGTGTCTCATGATGGGGCAGTGGGAGCTCTTTGTATTGACCTTGCTAAAGGTCAGAATATCAAGCCCAATTTTCACAGTTGTATAGTTTGTTGGCTTCCCTGTGGTCCCTGAGCAGCAGATTGTCATCATAACACAAGGGGGTGGGAGGTGGTGGTGGTAGTAGAACGTGAATCATGCCTTGCTCTCCACTTGTCATATCTAGTAGCACTCTTATGCAAATGATAATGTTGACTTCACTTTCAGTCAATCCTTCGTTTGAGTTCAAAACCAGCTCACATCTAACTCGGATCTGAAACTTGTTCAAATTAGGCTAGGAATACCCAGTTCATAGTTCATTTGAGCTTTCATCCCTTGCTCTCCACTTGTCCTCCCCAGGGGCACTCTTATGCAAATGATAGTGTTGACCTCATTTTCAGTCAACCATTCATTCAAGTTCATAACCAACTCACATCTAGCTCAGAACCCAATCAAACCTAACTGAACCAAGCTCAATCTTAAGCTAAATTTAGCTAAATCTTAGCTAACCTTAGTTTAACCCCAACTCAAGTCTAATCCAAGCTAAACTCTAAACTATGTTTCTATGTCATATTTCATTCATATTGTATGTTTTTACACGTACCATATTTAGTTTTTTCTATGTGTTAAACAAAAGGAAAAGTAAATAATGGATTAAAATAAATAAGGAGGGAACCTCTCACAAGGTTCTCTATTTAACAAAACACCTAAAGTTTAAGGACAAAACCAAACAGAGAACACTAACCTAGAAAACTAATTAAAAATTTTTAAACTTTGAAAAACTTGATTTTTATCTCAACTGACAAACCTATGAGCTAAAACAGGTCACAAACTAAATATTGAACTCCAAATAAAATCTAAAATCTACCAACATAAAGAATAAAAACTAAACTTAGGCAGATTTGACATAAACTCTAGGATAACCAACTTAAACAAAAGAATTGAGGATCACACATAGGCCCTTGTTTATTCTAAGTATAGAAACCTAGGTTAGTTTAATAGGTGCCTTAGTTAGTTTTAAGGACTATGACTTATAAAACAAAAAATATTTTCCCCTAAAGTAAAGGGAATGCCTTGGTATGAATTAACTCATGGTTACTAAAGCAGGTATTTCAAACTACCTTGAAACTAAGAAACCCGTCACATGCCCAAGAAGGATTTTTTTATTATGAGGTTAGTTTAGTTGAAGGATACTAACATTCCCAAGATGACGGAAAGCCATGAGCAACCAGATCAGGGGTGCTATTCCCAAATTCTAGGTTAGTCCAAATATTTAGATTCTTTATGGAGTTTAGGACATCACTTCCATCTTGAAACCCTTCCTACCTAACCGTGTTTTTCAAACTCCAACAACTTCAAATTAAGTAAAACTAATCATTCCTGATCTAAACTTTTGACCTCAATTAATCGATCAAAACTCGTTGCCAGTAAACCTTCTTCCCTTGATGGTTAAATTCATTTTTCTAAGTCTTTTCATGACACACTATCATCAAATTGTAAATCTCATTCTTTTGAGATTCATTCTTCCAAAACTCTAATTATTCCTCTTTAACACCTCAATTTTGAAATTCCAACCAATTTGGATAGCATAATTCATAATATTAATAGAGAGTTTTCTTATGGCTCATAGCTCTATAGTTGTAATTAATTATGAGGGCTTGCTCTGGTAAGAAATCCAATCCCATAATAAAACAAGCCTTTTATTACACTCGTAAGTTATGGAAAAAATCCTTGGTTCTGTAGACTTATAAAGATCTTTGTCGTTTGAATGATTACACCCATTTTAAAGTAGTATTTCCTCCACTCAAGCTAGTATAATTTTCAATAAATGTTGTGCTTGGTCAGATACAAGTCTTCCAAAAGTTTTATTATGTGTGGAGACACAAAAATGTTCCGCCAAATGGGTGGATGACTTTGCTCTGGAGAAAATGGGGGTGAAGTTGTATTCATCAGCTAATATATGATTATTAGCTAACTCCAACAACTTGGCTAAAGTATTTGGTTTCTACATGCCTAAAGAATATTGGAACAAACTTTCCTTCAGCCATTGGGCCAGGGTGGCAAGTGCTGCGGTGGGTTCCAGATCCACACTTCCCAAATCTTTTTTTGAAACTAAGTGATGAACAAGCAGAGGCTCCCATTTTGTCCTTGTCTGAAACACAAAAGGGCTTGCAAATTTTCTAGGGCTTCTGAGTGTTCGCAAAATACGCCGCAAACATCTGCTTGAAGTCAGAAAATGGGATGATCACCTCTGGTGAGAAGCCGTTGAACCACCTGAAAGTTGACTCCCTCGGCATGGTGAATAAAAGGCGGCACTTCAGTGCGTTAGTGATCCTCAACAAACATACAGTCAACTTGAAGGAGGCTATGTGGTCGGTTGGATCAGTCTAACCGTTGTAAGATTCCAGTGCAATGATTTTGACCCTCTCTGGGGGCTCAACCACAAAAATCTGCTAAAAGAACACATTCTCTAGCGGGCATAGGATTTTAGTGCACCTAGACCACTATCTATCCATCTGTGTCAACCAAAAACTATCAAAGTACTAGGAATTTCCTTTCATTTCCACAAGTAAGGATGCCCATCGGTTGTTAGGCATCGACCCTTCCTCTTGAGGATTCTACTTCCTTTCCCGAGCCAATGCCTCTCAAAGGGCATCCATCATTTAGCTCCTGGATTTGTTATTGCACAAAATGCCTGGTGCACTGTATGTTACTAGTGTTTATATTGTGGTTTTCTTCTCCATGTGTTTCTCTACTTGTCTGTGACATGATCCACACTTACTGTATCTTTTAGGGTGTTGAACCCTAATTTGCATGTGAATCACACCTTAAGGGATAGAATGTAAAGCAATAGAGAGAGGAGAAAGAGAGAGAGAAATGCATAACAATGAATAGTAACAAGGCATATCGATTAGTATTTTCTCTTAAAATGATCCCATATTATAGAAGATGTACAATATATGAAGTTACATGTTTGTGTCTGTTATAATGGTGGCGTTACGAGGTATTTTGCATATATGAGTCCAAGGATCAGCTACCTACTAGCTCGGTCAACTGAGCTTGGTAGGTTTCAGTTCGACAAAACTTGTTCGATCGGCTACGCTAAGTTGGTGTAGTTAGTTGGTTGATATTTTATGACTCTGGGTCGACAGAGGTACCTTGGTCTGCTTGTTGTTGCCTATTTCCAGCCTGACCTCTGATACCTAGACGAGAAACTCATGTCAGCAAAATGATACCAGGCTATCAAGTAGAAGGTTAATCACCATAACCTGATAGATAGATCATTCCTTGACGAGGGGATCTTTTAAGATGTTTGTGGGTTATGTGATTGCCAATTATTGGTCATTGATGAAGAGCTTCAAGTGCATTTATGAGACTGATGGTGATAGTGAACTCTTTTCTCTAAATCAGATTGTGTAGATAGGCACGTCAATTTCTTTGCCTGACTCAGTTAGCATTAGTCTCTAATTAGGGTGGTCTACACCTGATTCAGGAGGCGTTATTAGGTGCGGACGCCGCACATATGGCCTCCTGTTGAGATCCACAAGAGTTTGATGTTCGCACCTTTCGGACATTCTGCGTCCATAAGGAATATTTTACCCGGTTCAGAGGATTGCATCCAGTCAAATATGCGGGTCCTTTGATCCTCTGTCAGTGATTCCTCTTTCTTTACACTTTCTTTCTTCCAAGTCGTTGTTGGATCTCCTCAAGTTTCATGCTCATACATTCCTGATGCACATAAATACATAAAAATTATGAGGGATGTATGTAAATGTCCTTAAATAAATAAGAATTTAAGTGGCGTGCATGTAAATGTCACAGGAAACAAATAAAACAAAATAAAAAATATTCGTTTCATCGGCAAGTCTCTGACGCCAATTCCTGGTTTCGATTCTCACTTTCCACTCTAAAGACCGATCTCTATCAGAACACTCGTACGAATTGGTTGAATCGCTCTTTTGCTTGGCTAAAAACAAGGAGTGATTCGGGGTCTCATCTTGCTTGCATCGCCTGGATTTCACCTCAGTTTAGTTGCAGTTCCTACGCCAAGTTCCATTATTGAATCCTTTGTCCCCCTCAGGCGAAGAATCTCCTTCAAGGTATTGCTCTACTTCCCCATACTTGCTGACTCCGAAATTACTTATCTGCTTGATGCTTTATCTCTGAGCTTCACTCTCGTAATCTGATGAACTTTTAATAGTTTCTGACAATTGCAATAGATTTCTCTGATTTTAATAGTAAACTTTTCCATAAAGTTCGAATTTTTATTCTATGATCTGTTTTGAGCTTTACTTGTAAAAGTAGAGAGTCAGATTCTGAAACCTAACACTGAAGCAACCATCAAACCAAAAAATTGACATCTGCTAATAGCATAATAGTATATTACAGATTTCAGCGAATCAAAGAGCCCAAGTTTCAAAATTTCTTCTTTTTTTATTCTGCTTAACTTCTGTGCTGGTGGGATGGATCGTTTTCTCTCTGATTCACATTGAATTGGAATTACTACCCTACACAGATGAGATGGATGATGGAGAAATATACCATTCCAGCAACATTTTCTTCACCAGTCCTTCCATATCAAGCTGTTTAAACTTTGATGAATTGAGGAACACCAAGAAATGCACCCACACCCACACCTGCAACCCCCCAGGACCAGCCATTCCAACTCACACCCACACCTGCTACCACACTCATACACAACTCCTCTCCGCTGGTGAAGATGATGTAGGAGGAGAAAACGAGTTGAAGAAGCCAAAGAAGAGACTTTTGGGCAATAGAGAAGCTGTGAAGAAATACAGAGAGAAGAAGAAGGCACATGAAGCTTACTTGGAGGAGGAAGTGAAGAAATTGCGCTGTATAAACCAGCAATTGTTGAGGAGATTGGAGAGCAAGGCTGCGCTTGAGGCTGAAATCCTCAGGCTTAAGAGCCTTCTGGTTGATCTGCGAGCTAAGGTTGATGCTGAGCTTGGTCTTTACCCTCTTAAGATGTGTGGCAGAGAAAACTTGCGGTGCGGCGGCCGTGGTGAGTGTTTAATGGGGGATTTGGAGGTGGTGGGTGGGGAACGAAGCTCTGTTCCTGCAGTTTTGGATTCTCAGATCAGGCCTAATGCAGATTTGTCTCTAAATTTGGAGGTTGTTGATGGAGTGCAGGTTGGAGGGAGCATGTTATTAGCTCCCTTTCAGGCTAATTTAATGGCATGAGGGTTGGGAAATTTGATTCTGAAACTATTTTGTTTTCATTATCATTTCTTGACCATGTCCGAATTGTTATGTTATAGCTGTATTATATATGTTGAGAACATGGCTGTTAAATGTTAGGCTCAAAGAAGAATCATCAGCCTTCCATCACACACAAACACACAAACACACAAACACATACATACATATATATATACTTGCATACATATATATGCAAAGATATATGTGTATATGTATATATGTGTATATGTATATGTATCTATGTGTATATGTATATCTGTGTATATGTATATGTATGTATATGTATATGTATGTATATGTATGTATATATATATATATATGTGTGTGTATATATATATATATATAT
>NW_018164444.1:80320622-80333569 GCF_001263595.1 Phalaenopsis equestris
GGTGTGGGGGGGGATGTGTGGGGGGGGGTGGGTGTGGGTGTGGGTGGGTGAGTTTGCTAGCGTGGGTGAGTGTGCGTACGCGTGCGCGCCGCCTAATGTAATTCTTTGGTTGACAAAATTTGTAAGACCCTTGGGGTCACGAGTTTGATCCCACCTATGTGTGGGATGAAATTATTATGCACATGAAGTTGATCAAGAGGATTGTTTAATAGTCTCTGACCAATTTTCAGATATATATGTGTGTGTGTGTATATACATATATATGTGTATATATATATATACACATATATATGTATATACACACACACACATATATATCTGAAAATTGGTCAGAGACTATTAAACAATCCTCTTGATCAACTTCATGTGCATAATAATTTCATCCCACACATAGGTGGGATCAAACTCGTGACCCCAAGGGTCTTACAAATTTTGTCAACCAAAGAGTTACATTAGGCGGCGCGCACGCGTACGCACACTCACCCACGCTAGCAAACTCACCCACCCACACCCACACCCACCCCCCCACACACATTCACACACACACACAACACACATATATACAATAATGAGAATAGTTTTTTCCTTTTCTAAGGTTATTCTTTTTTAGGAACTTACGTTTAGACTCTAATAATTTTTTTATAGCAAGGTTGATGATATTCTCTAATGAGAATAGCTCTCGTATTACTCCCTTGAGTGCAATTCATTTAAAAATTAAAACTTATTTTAGAAGGAGATGGAGTGGGAGAACAATTTCCTCTCACTGGATGAAAATTTTGATTATTCATCTGAAGATCTTTGAATGGTTCTTCTTCATGGGGTGAAGACGAACCAACATAATTTTCAGTTGGAATCGACATTCTAGGAATATTTATTGATCTCCTATAATTAAATATTACTTTAACATCTTTATTAGATGTTTGAATTATTTAATCGATGATTTAATTTATAATTGGCTTTGGAGTCAAGGCTGATTGAATATTCCATGACTAGGGAAGTTACCTCATTCCATCTAATAATTCTATTAGTGGCAATATGAGAGGCCAAGAGGTTGATTTCAATCAAGTAGTTCTTTTAATTAGTTGAACCATCTTGTTAACATTAAGGTTTAAATTATTTAGAATTCAAAAGAGAATTCTAAACACCAATGTTATGGTTTATGATTTTGGAAGAAAATCATAACCATGAAGCTGTAGTTGCAGCTTGACGGTTTCAAAGTTGTTGACATCCGTCAAAGATAAACTTAAATTAGAAAAGGTGTTGAAATAGACTAGCCCATGATACAAACAAATTTTAATAATACCAATAAAAGACTGAGCCCATATTAGGCATCTACCATCTCTCAAGAATGCAAGTAGTGATGCATTTATACATTTTAATGTGAGTGGTTTGAATGTAATTTGATTGAGACCAATATGGATATATTTGAAATCTCTCATATATCTATGCAAGACTTTTTGTTAATAGATAGATTATTTTATCGACCTGATTTATTTTGATTGATTGTGCTACAGTTTTAATATAGGTTTTTTTTTCTTTTTGAAATCAAAGGGTTATATTCTATAGATAAGGGATTTATCTATTTTATAAATAGACCATCTATTTAAGCCTTCTTCATTTAGAGGGTATTATATCATTTCAGCATTCTTAAATAATTGCTTGTCTCACGGAGGAGGCTCTAATCAGAATAAAAGAATTCATATTAGAGTTTGAAGGCAAGGCCATATAAAGAGTAATAGATGGCTCTAACGATGGGTTACATAATTATATTCATCAGCAAAATGAACTAATGTTATAATATCAAAAAGATTTAAACAATTCTGATTGAACAGTACTTATTGTTGTTATACCGAGAGAATTATTCAATTTTATTTCATCCTCCTTTGAGTCAATAGCTTCGCGTTCACAGGTTTCTAGACTATATACAACATCAATAGAAGAATTATTCAAATGGGGCTTATCCTATAGATTACAGAGTTTAGTCAACTTAATATAGGATTTACTGCCCTTCAAACACATAAGTGGGGCTTACACCTAAATGGGACGAAAAACTTAGGAATTTTGAAAAGAAGAGAAAAAGATTCATACAGTATAACATGACTACCACAAGCATTCTTCCATAATAATGTTACTACCTATCAAGGATTTATAAGAGCCCTGAAGCTCTAACATAACTATTGTCATAACATTATTACTTCAGAATTTGAGCATAATATTATTGTAACAACATATTAATTAGAGATCTCTCGGGCTTTTTAGCATGACATGACACTGATACCAAATATACCCAGGGTAAATAAAAGCAAATATTAAAACTAGAAATTTATTAAAAATACAAGCTAACACGGCTGAAGATTTTTATAGACTTGATAAAGAAGTTGAAAGAGCACACAAAAGAATGAAACTAAAATTGAGTGCACTAAAACATAATGAATGAGTCATATATATAATAGAGGACTCGGACTCCAGTCTTCAAACAAAATATAATATAATCTAATAGATTTCTTTCGGTGTAAGAAAGAATATAATAATGCAACTTTACTTAATAAAAATAAGATTTATTTCTAACTAAGAAAGAATCTTAATAATGAGAATAACTTTTATAAAGTAACTTTAAAAAAGTTAGTGCTGCCAGAACTGCACTGTTCCTTTTAGCTAGTTGACTTATCTCTTGTGGTTATCTTGATCATCATTGTCTGTCACTGATTCTCCATCAAGTGACATTCCTTATTCAACACTTTCAAGAAAAATATGGATCTTTGAATAATTCTTGAAATTGCTTCTAGTAGATCTTCATGATGTGAGTCTGAATCCATTTCTCATTTTTATGAGGGTATTTTTTAACAAATATCTTCATAAATTTCCTTAATTTATAATCTATCATTCGCTAGAGCTGTTTAAGAGAGTTTTGAAGCTTTATATGTCTGAATTATTATCTTAATTTGATGAAGTTTCATCAATGTTAAGTCTTGTTTATCTCTAAAGACAACGATGATTAGAATTTTATTTTTCTAGGATTATAGTTCAAGCCCAAACCCAAGGAATCTGGCAATCCGTGAAGAAATAAACTAAATATTACTATTGTAATAAATTTTGTGGACTAATACTTCTAATTTTAGGAGAAATTTCAATCCATTTAGTGTAATTTTTTTTGATGATTCAGGTAGAATCTCAAGATTCGCCTCAAAAAATCCTCACCAGCGGTAGAACAAAGCAAATAGTTCTCCACTAACAAAATATTTAGTGACAATGACGAACCCTGAATGTTTTTGTTAATTGTTTTCAAGAAATAAAACTTTCATCATTGTTTGGACATGGGTCCAATAGTTAACTGCGTCTTTATATTATAAATTTGCTATTAAGTAAACGAGTTTTTCTTGGAATGGAGTTAGTTCTCAATCTTTATGATGAATAATCTTTTGTACATCACGTTTACTGTACAAAACCGAACATGTTACATCATCTTTAGTATACTCAAAGTTGATGCATTTTAAGTAGAACAAACGAAATAGTTATCCACTAACAAAATATTTAGTGATAATGACGAACCATGAATGTTTTTGTTAATTGTTTTCAAGAAATAAAACTTTCATCATTGTTTGGACATGGGTCCAATAGTTAACTGTGTCTTTATATTTTAAATTTGCTATTAAGTAAATGAATCTTTCTTGGAATGGAGTTAGTCTTCAATCTTTATGATGAATAATCTTTTGTACATCACGTTTACTGTACAAAACCAAACATGTTACATCATCTTTAGTATACTCAAAGTTGATGCATTTTAACTGAATTAAAATTTTCTCATAAGTCTCTCTAGTGAAAGCCTTATAAGGAAAATGGTTATTTTTCAAATATCTTTTAAATAAATCTTTTGATTATTTATGTGCTAATCATCAAGATTGATTTCAATAATATTTTGTTTAACCAGTTTAGAAACATAAATTGGCTCAACGACTATGAATTTTGTAAGGAAAGGAGTAGCTTTAGTAGATTATGACTCTCCTTTTTTTTTGTAGGAGCAAGAGCTTTTCTAAAGATAGTCACGCAGGTCAATTGAATCGTGAGCATAAGTTGTATTTTTAATATGACTTCCACTCCTCCTACAAGAGGAAAAGACACCTCTAATGTTCAAATTAGAGGAAGACATTCTTTGTCAATGAGGAGTGATCCACCTCGGAGGATCTCTACAAGAATTTTCAGGTTAAAAAATCGGGCAGAGAGTTATAAGTAGCTTTAATATATTCAATATTAAATTCAAAAATAGATAATTGGGCTTACCATGTGACAAATTTGTTTGGAAGCTAAATTTTTTACATCTTTTTATAAAATAACTTTAATAGAAGTGTAACCAATACAAACTAAATATTTTAGTTAAAAAATCATCTTGAAATTTTGAAATATATTTAAAAGCTCATAACTTTTAAAAGATCATCTAGGAATAATATTCCACTATTAAAAAAGAAATATTATCAGTTAAAGATGCAGTTAACTATTGAACATATATGTTCACACAATGATGAAAGTTTTGTTTTTTGTAAACCATTTATAAAAATATTCATATTTCATCATTGTCACTAAAGCTGCTGTTAGTTGAGAACTATCTTCTTGGTTTTACAGCTGGTGGGGATATTCCTAGGAGAATCTTAAGATTCTACCCAAACCATTAAAAGATTGTTACATTGAATGGGTTGAAATTTCTCCTAAAATGAAAAGTATTAGTCTTTGAAATTTATTACTGGAGTAAAATTTAGTTTATTTCTTCACAGATTGTCAAATTCCTTGAGTTTGGATCGGAACTATAACCCTATGAAGAGATAATTCTAATCATCTATCTTTAGAGATAACTTTTACTTAAATGTTAGACAAGACTTAATATTGATGAAAATTTTCATAAATTTAAGACAATAATCAAGAAGTACAAAGCTTTACAGTTATCATGAGCAGCTCCTACAAATGATGGATTTTCAATTAAAAAATATTATGAAGGAAGTTTTAAAAAATATCCTCATAAAAATGATAAAGAATCCAGACACTCATCATGAGGATCTACTAAGAGTGATTTCAAGAATTATTCAAAGTTCCAATATTTTTTTTTGAAAGTGACAAGCCGCTAGGGACAAGCCAACTAGCTAAAATGAACATTGCAGATGTGGCAACAATAACTTTTATAAAGTTACTTCATAAAAATAGAGACTCATTATTAAAATTCTTTCTTAGTAAGAAAAAAATCTTTTCCTTTTATAAAATAAAGTTGTATTGTTAGATTCCTTATTGCACAGAAAGAAATCTAATTGTTTATATTGTATTTTGTTTGAAGTTTGAAGTTGGAGCATCTGTTATATATAAAGCTTCTTTGTTATGTTTCAGTGTCCCTAGTTTTAGTTTCAGTCTTTTGTGTGCTCTTTCATCTTCTACATTAAGTCTGTAAGAAGCTTTATTTGTGTAATTTTTTAAGTTTAACAAATTTCTTGTTTTAATATTTACTTTTATTTGCCTAAGGCATTTATGCTATTGGAGCCATGTCATGTTAAAAAGCCATGGAGATCTCTAATAACTAAGTTGTTATAATAATATTATGCATAAATTCTAAAGTAATAATATTATGACAATAGTCAGGTAAGAGCTTTAGGGCTCTTATAGATCCTTCACTGGTAGTAATGTTATTATGGAAGAATACTTATGGTAATCATCTTTTACAGTGTGCACTTATTTCTATTGTTTGCAAAATTGTTAAGTTTTTCGTTGTATTTATGTGTAAGTACTGCTGATGTGTTTGAAGGGCGATAAATACTATATTATGTTGACTAAACTCAGTAATAATCTATGGGAGATTACCCATTTGAATAATTGTTCTATTGAAGTGGTATATTGTCTAGAAAACTGAGAATGCAGGGCTACTAGCTTGAATGAGGATGAAATAAGCCTCACTTCTCTGGTATAATAATGACAAGTACTATTCAATATAGCAGTGTTTGATTCTTGTTACTTATATTAGAAAATAACTTCATTGTGTTGCATAATATAATTATGCTAACTCATTCGTTAGAGTCATCTTTTGCTCTCTATGTGGCTTCGTCTTTGAATTTTAATATGAATTCTTCTATGCTGAGTTAATTAATTAAAAAAGTTGAAATAACATAATACCCTCTAAATGAGGAAGAGATAAATAGATGGTATATTCCTAAAATAGATATTCCCTTATCTACATAATACAAACCTTTGATTTCAAAGAAGAGCCCTATATTAAGACTGTAGAACAATTGATCACAATAGATCAGGTTGATAAAAGATTCAATCTATTAACAGAAAGAGTCATGCATAGATATATGAGAGATTTCAAATATATCCATATAGGTTTCATTCAAATAACATTCAAACCACTCACCTTAAAAGGTTTAAATGCTTCACAATTTCCATGCCTGAGAGATGACATATGCCTAATCTTGGCTCAGTTTCTTGTGGGTGTTATTAAAATTAGTTTGTGCTACAAACCAATCTATTTTAACACATTTCCAAATTTAAGTTCATTTTTGATGGATGACAACCTCTTTGAAGCCGTCAAGCTTCAACTACAATTAAATGGTTATGATTTCCTCCCAAAATCAGAAATCATATCATTGGTGTTTGAATTCAATTTTGAATTCTAAATACTTTAAATCATATAGTTAAAAAGACAGTTCAACCAAGTGAACAAACTACCTTGAGTGAAACAAACCTCTTGGCCTCCCATATTGCCACTGATAGAATTGTTAGATGGAACGAAATAAACTTCCATGTGTCATGGAACATTCAATCAGTCTTGACTCTAAGACCAATTATAAATCAAAATATTCATCAAATAATCTCAACCTTTGGAGATGTTGAAGTAATATTTAGTCCTAGGAGATTGATAACTATTCCTAAAATATTGATCCTATCTGAAAAAGCACCCATCGAAGTTCTTCAGATGAATAAAAATAAAGTTTTTCATCAAGTGAGAGAAAACCATTCTCCACTCCAACTTCTAAAATGAGTTTTAATCTTTAAATGAATTACGTTCAAGGGAGTAATACAAGAGTTATTCTCATTAGCAAATATCATCAACCTCACTATGAAAACTTTTGTCAGTGGTATCGAAAGAGCACCACTGAAGAATTTTGACTTGAGATATGTGAACTTTTTTTCAATGACATGCTTAAAAGAAATAAACAAGGGATATGAGTCATTCCATTTGTCCCTTGGTTCACCCAACATTATACTAATCAAGCTCAACTAGTTATGATTAGTAATATAGCAAAACGAACAAAGAGAGGTTATTGAGTCTTCATATGCTCCTTTGAAAGCTTGCTTTAGCAAAGATAAATCTGAAATCATTGAGTTTACAGCCTTCAGAAGTATCAATATTGATGTTGAAATGGTAAAAGAATTCATTATTGTAGTAAAACCATTAAATTTTACTAATAGTACTTCACAAATAATTTTTGAACATGTATTTCAAATTGAAAATAAATTAGATCAGCTTTTGAGAAAATTAGAAGAGCCTAAAAGGCAAGTTCCTGGAAATGAAATAATCTTAGAAAAGGGAAAAATCTACTCTCCATATAATAAGACATCCTAACTTTCAACCTCCACCAAAGCTTGGTCTCCATATAGGACCAAGTAATAAAGATATGAAGAACTTCATTTCTAAATGCAAAGAAAGATCTCTAACAACTATAGAAAGACATTCAAAAGATTCGTCCACTGAAGTTGAACTACGCAGATGACTTAGCTGCAGTTTTTCAAAACCTTCAGACTAATGAATCCTTAGAAATTAATAAAATTAATTATCCCAATAAGCCTCTTGGGAAATTTTATTATAGTCGTCCTCCCTCTATTGATGTTAACTTTGGTGAAACCTCACATGAACACCAAAAAACAAATGATGTCATTGGTCTATGTGCTTGGAACATAGATGGCCTTACTGATCATCAACTCCATGAAGAAATTCACCAAATGATGGTCTATTCTATAGTAGCACAAGCCAAGTGATATGCCTTTTCCCTGACAGCTAGGATGATTGTCAGTGGATTCACAGAAATCTTCAAATGATTGTGGGATAAACTTTTTACTGATAAATAAAAAGAATATATTTTAAGTAAAAAGAGCTTAGAGGATCTCTCAAAACCAAATGAAGAAGCAATTTTCACTCGAATAACTACAATTCTTGAACATTTCACGGGAAATGTATCAGACAAGGAGAAAGAACTAGGTCTTTTCTCCAAAAGTTAAGTTGTCTTTCACTCACTCACTTTAGATGGTATAAAGATACATTCTTCATTAGAATTATAATGTTATTTGATGTCAATTCAGCTTATTGGAAACAAAAATTTATCGAATGATTGCCTAATCTGTTTGCTGAAAACAAAAAAAGAAACATTGCCTCAAACAAATGATATTTCATATGATATCTTTACATATGGAAATCTTATTAATACTTGTGTTAAAATAGATATTGATCTTTCTATTGATATTGAACTTAATAATTAGCGTAAGAGAAAAACTAACTGTGCAAAAATAATTAGGAGAGTTTTGTTAGCAATTTGCCTGCGACTTTACTAGTTTCGCTTCCTCTCAAAAGAAAAAGAGAATTACTCCCAAGAAAAAGAAATCGGAAAAGTGGAAGTCATCTAAACCTATCAATCTTTCTTCTTTTAAACCTCAAAAGAAGAAGAAATAAATTAAATGTTTCAAGTATGGGCGATTAGGTCACTACTCTAATCTTCGCAGTGCCAAGAAAAAACTTAATGAGCATAAAACTGACGAACCTCTTCGTCAAACACTAATGAAGCTCTTATTAACCAACTGAGAGTTCACTTAATATGATAAAATAATTTTTGAATCTTCATTATCTTCATCAAAAGACGAAAATAAAATTTCTTTTAGTTGTTATCAAGATTGCAACAATTCAACTTTTTATAAAAATATTATCAAAATGTCAGAATTATTTACCTCGATAGATCAACAGAAGGAAGAAATTTTAAAAATTCTTCCGCAAATTAAAGATATTTCTACCAGAATAAAGTTCTTAAACTTTTTCAGAAAAAAAATAAGGATCGAGAAGATATAATTAATAATTTTCTCATATACTCTTTAACAGAAATATATAAAAGTGTTGTTGACAAATAAAAAGAAGCCACTATTAATGATGTTAAACATGAAATTAAGATCATTAATAAAAATCAAGAAAAAAATAATAAAAGAAAGATTGATATTGAAACAAAACAATATCAATAAGAAAATATGAATTAAGAAAATGTTCCTTCAAAATAATTTCCTTAGTCTATTCAAAAGGCTATTATGCACTAATGATATATCTCTTTTAAATTGATTATCAATAAAGAATACATTTTATCAAATTTAACAACACCCATTAATAAAGGTGTCGATATGAAATGTATTCAATAAAAGACTTATTCCTTCTAAATATTTAAAAAAAAAATGTTAAACAGTTAACCTCTCATAGTGGTTACCGAATGCAGCTTAAACATAAACTTTCAAATGTAACTATCTCTAAATTAGATATTTGTATTATTATATTGGTACTCATTTTCTATTGCAAATAATGCACATTCAAAAATTGATCAAAATGATATTAGTTGCACTATTTTGATAAAAAAAAATTACATTTCATTTCATTATTGATCCTCAAGAAGTGATTAATGAAGTAGATCGTATTAAAAATAAATCTTTAAATATTAATTACTTAAAAGAAGAAGTTTTCGAGGAAACTCTAAAACTCAACTTAATTCTCAAAATATTCAATTAGAATCTCTAAATTTTTATAGGATTTCCAAAGAATATTTACGAAGAAAATCGATTTCTTTTTGAAAAAGAAAAATCTATAGCATTCCCCTGTCGTACATTGAAGGGTTTCATGAGATGGATATACGTATAAAAAAAATGATTCATATCTTATATTATGCTGTCGTACATTGAAGGGTTTCATGAGATGGATATACCAGCAAAAGCAATGTCATGTCAAATGAATGATTCATATCTTATATTATGAAAAATAGAAATCTCCGATTCATTATCAAAAGAAACTTCTATTCACCCATATTTGAATTTTATATCATGAATATAGCATAAAAAGAAAGGGGAAAAGCTGAGCTTAACAAAGTCCTCAAATTGATCAGATATCCTATTCCTAATAAAAGAGACTTGCTTAGTAAAGCTAATATCTTTTCTAAATTTGATTTTTAAATCTAGTTATTTGCAGCTTCATATCAAAGAATATGATAGATATAAAACAACATTTACAGTATCATTCGAGCATTTCGAATGGAATGTCCTGCCCTTTGGTTTAAAAAATATCGCTTCTGAATTTCAATATATTATGGATAATATATCCAAATATCACTTTGAATACATCATTATGTATAATGATGACACCTTCTTATTCTCCAAAACTCTTGAAGAACACTTTAAGCATTTAAAAACTTTAAAGTAGAAAATCTAGCAATGTGGATTAGTCAATTCAACCCTAAAAAATAAATTTTTTTAGACCTCAATAAGATTCTTGGGACATGATATATCCAATGTATCTATTATTCTTATTAATGTAAGTATTGAGTTCACATATAAATTTGTTGATCAAATACTTAATTAAAAAAAACCAGCTACAATAATTTCTTGGAGCTTTTAACTATGTAGCCAATTTGTTTATCAGAATTAGCACTAGATGCTACTCCATTATTTGAAAGGCAGAAGAAAAATGCTCCGCCATAGAAAGAAATTCATACTATCACAATCTAAAAAAGTTAAGCAAATATTTAAAAACCTTCCATGTTTAGCTCTTGCTAAATCCTGATTTATTTAAAATCCTGGAAATTGATACCTCTTAGGTTATGGTGGCATCATAAAATAAATTAAATCTTCCAAATAAGAACTAATTTGTTTTACCTCTTTCAAATGGAATCCTACGCAAGAAAAGTATTCCACCAAGGAAAAGGAAACGTTATGAGTTGTCAAATATATTTAAATATATTACAAAATCCAGACTCATGCGCGCGCGCGCACTGATATACATACATATACAAACATACACACACATATACATACAAATATATGCATACACATATACAGATATATACATATATATACACACACATATATATACACACACACAATATATATACAAACACATATATATAGACACAATACACACACACACACACACACACACACACACACACACGCACACACACGTGTGCGTGTGTGTGTGTGTGTTATATATTATTTATATATAAACATACATACATATATACATACATATCTTATATACATATATATCTACATGCATATCTATACATATCAAGATGTGTATGTATATGTGTGTGTGTGTTTGTGTGTGTATATATATTGCCATGTATGTATCTATGTAAAAATGATCTCTTCACACTTTTAGTGGTTTTGAAGGAATACTGTTTAAACTATACTGCAGACGAAAACTGTTTCAGTGAGTTATCAGTTCAATTTTTGGGATAGCTCGACATTCTATTTTTTTCCAAATAATATTGTTCCTTTTTTTTTCTTGTTATGAAAAAAGGTTTATTAATTAAGATTAATAAAATACTTTTTTTTATTTTTCTCTATATTTTGTGCTGTTGTGAGACGTCTATTTGTTGTAGTTTATTGAATAATCTGCTGATAAACAAGGTGTTGTGACTATTACAATTTTTTATATTTTTTGAAAAGCAAGACTGCAGCCAGAAAGCTGCCACCGCACCTAGATAGGTGCAGGTGCAGTGTGGAAACACTATTTTCAACATTTTAAAAACATATATATATTGCCATGTATGTATCTATGTAAAAATGGTCTCTTCACACTTTTAGTGGTTTTGAATGACTACTGTTTAAACTATACTGCAGATGAAGACTGTTTCAGTGAGTTATCAGTTCAACTTTTGGGATAGCTCGACATTCTATTTTTTTTCCAAAAAATATTGTTCCTTTTTTTTTCTTGTTATGAAATTTTTTTTCTTGCTATGAAAAAAGGTTTATTAATTAAGATTAATAAAATACTTTTTTTTATTTTTCTCTATATTTTGTGCTGTTGTGAGACGTCTATTTGTTGTAGTTTATTGAATAATCTGCTGATAAACAATGTGTTGTGACTATTACAAATTTTTATATTTTTTGAAAAGCAAGACTGTAGCCAGAAAGCTGTCACCGCACCTAGATAGGTACAGGTGCAGTGTGAAAACACTATTTTCAACATTTTAAAACGCATAAGCTACCAAAACGCAGTTTACCCAAACAGACAATGAGCGTTTTCAAAACGCCACCACACCAAATAAGCTGCCCCAAACGAGAACAACACAACGTAGCCTGGGTTTTAGTTTTATAAATAGCAATGTTTCTACTGCTATGTATGTAATTAGCCCAAAATTATATGTTGGTATTCACATATATTTTGTATCAACAAAAAATAATGATAAAATGTGCATTTAATTCTTTTTGAAAATATAACATGTTTCTATTTTTATTTAAATTTCTTCAAATTTTAAGCATGTATTCTATATTTTATTAGTTTATCTTCTTATTCTGATAGTAAAATATTTATTAGAATATCCAAATTAATTTTTTTCCCTCAAACTCGAAGGAAATTCATCACATGAAGATCTTCGGGTGGAGTTAATATATTAATAATTATGTAATGTAGAATGATTATATTCGAGAGATTGCTGAAACTAATAAAATGAGGTATATATATATATATACATTCTTTTTTTTCTGAAGCCAAAGCACTTACCAACATGGCATAAATCACATTTAGGGCTGGCAAAACGGCTCGTTGTTCGCGAACAGCTCGTGTTCGACTCGTTAAGAAGCTCGTGTTCGGCTTGTTAATTTTGTTCGATAAGTTAACGAACCGAACACGAACAAAGATGTGTTCGCTCGTGTTCGGCTCGTTTTAGCTCGAA
>NW_018164444.1:80333867-80338408 GCF_001263595.1 Phalaenopsis equestris
AGCTCGTGTTCGGCTCGTTAAGCAAACGAGTCAAATATGAACACATGTGAATATGAACACATGTTTTGAGCTCAAAATATAAACGAGCCAAACACGAGTAATCACATTAAGATCTCTGTTTTTTTGTTCTATTTTCACTGATGAATTAGACTTTACATATTTTCCCAGCATGGCATAAATCACATGACAATTATAAACATTAATCTTAATCAATTTTAAAAGAAAAGCTATCAAAAATTTATCCTCCATCAACTTCATCTCCTTCAACCAAAAACAAACATGTGACTCCACACTGAACTCCTCCAATCCATATATAGTCCTAAAGAGTAAAGTTATCCAACCTGGAGCAATAAAGTTGCAGCAAGACCAAAATATGAGAGAATATTACTTACCAGAACATAGGTAGCTATTAATTAATTCTCCATTTCCTTAGTCCAACCAAGACCTGGCCTCTTCTTCTCCTCCTGTGTCTCTTCAAAGCTCTGTGCTTCCAGAAGTGAAGCTTCAAAATCAGTGGAATCAGCAGCAACTGGAAGAAAACTGCCTATATCATCTCGGGCTCCAAACCCGCCGGCTCGAACGACATCGTCAGCTGTTACAATGGCTTCCATGTTCACAGAATCATTGGCAGACTCGGATTTTGAAGCGGAGTTTTTCTTATAATCTTCATCTTGTATTCTCGGATTGCTATCACGGTTTTGGTTTGCTGCTCCATTTGATTTCTTCTCCTGCTCCTTGTTTGTTGCTCTCCTTTCATTCACGTCTGCCATGGAAGCTTTTTAAAGGGTCGTTTGGTTTGCTGGAAGAAATTTAGTGTCATTGAAATATAATGTGCTTGGAATGTTTTGCAGTTGTTTGGTTAGGTGTAAAACAAAGGAAAACATTATTTTTTTTATATATATTTAGTTGAAGTAAAATGAAATCAATATAAAAGATACTTCTTAGGCATATTTACATGGTACACAAATCTTATGTATTTACATATCCAACACCCAAAATTCGATATTTACAATTGTAGCACTTTCGTATCATATATATGTATGCAAAAAAAGGTGCTTTCACTTGTAACAAATTAAAATAATGGAATTTTTTATATAATATTAAAGATTCGAGTGCTATACAAGTAAGTATAAAAGTTTAGGAGTTAGATATGTAAATATATACGAATAGTGCGGTATGCATGTAAACTAGTTTTACTATGTATTTGAAAATCAATCAAATCACGGCCAAATCAAATTTGAAATGTACCATAAATAAATTATATGACGAGTTATCCGCCATTGAAAATTTACTCTTCATTTTAAACTCTAAAAACCAAAAAAGCAAAATTTAAAAAACCCATGCATTCCTAATACAAAACACTCTGCATTCATTTCCTTGCATTCCAAATACAAGACAGTCTAAATTCAACCAAATGAACCCCAAGTATGTCATAAGTAATTCAAATAAAGTTTTGTACATTTCTTTGGAAGGCATTGAGTTGAACACTGAAACAAAAAATAGTGCACAAGCAACTGTATAAAAGTGAAGCGCTGAAATTGATAAACAATACAGAATATTAGCCACAAAAATTTTCATTGATTTTAGGTTCAATATAATGATTTTATTTCATAATATCTGAGAGAACAAAGCCATCTCCAACCAAGTAAATTGATGCAGGATATATTAAGATTTAAAAGATTAATGCAAAATGAACCCTGAGATCCTATAACATTAATACAATGAGAGAGATATTTAAAAATACGAAGGAATTTAGAGACATTTTCTAGTATGGAGTGTTAAATTCAGCAAAACATATTAGAAAAAATTAACTGTTATAAGATATCTTAGGTTATAACTGTATTCGATGCCGTCCATGTGTAAAGAATGGGTCAAGAAGCCGACCCGGTTGAGCCTCCAAATCTACAGAATTGACTATTATGTAGAAATAACATTAGGTGGTTGCTAATTAGTTGACTGTGGTCATAACTGTATTTTATAATAAGGACATTTACATAAACACAACCTGATTCTTATATATTTACACATCCAGGATCTAAATTTATTTTTTAAATTTATGCCACCAAAATATTTCATATCGCATCAAAAATAGCAGTATTTTAACTTTTAAAATGTGAAATACACCTTTCATACCTAGGTAAAATGGCATGTGTGTGTGTGTGTATTTTGAAAATGGCATGTGTGTGTGTGTGTGTGTGTATGTGTGTGTGTGTATTTTCTAAGTAGAAAGGAAGATACAAATACAAAGTGTGGGAGGGCCCAAACATGGCTCCCTGCCCACTTAAAAACCATAAATGGTTCCAAAACTAGAAAAAACAGATAAATATATTAGATACGTAAATTAAAAAACCTAACAGTGTCAAAATACATAGTATCAGGTGGCTAAAGAGCGACCCAATTTGGTCTTGCCTCTGTCTCCAGTTCTAGGAAAGGAGCAAGCTAGTAAGTTGGTAAGATGATTGTCATTGTCAGACGTAACCAACGTATCATCCAATATGTTCCCGAGCTGGAATCTACCTCCATTCTTCTTCTTCCTCCTCGAATAAACCTGTCATTCCTCTTCCAAAAAATCAGTCAGATGGGGTGGTAGAGCTGAAGCAGAAGGAATATCAATCATAGTACCCAATATGTTCTAGCATATGTGTAGTATGAGTTGCCTCTACACCGGATACTTCCTGAAGAAGTAAAGCTACGAGGCTTTCCTGATTATCAGTTTGAACACTTTCATTTGTAGGTAATAGTCCATCAATATTGTTTTCTATGTGGTTTGAAGGTGCCAACATCACCTCCCTTGCAGTAACAGTAACAGCAGTGTCATGAGGGGGGTCTTCAAGGACAACAGACACCACCTGTTTAGTAGTATCTTCCTCAAATGACCAAACATCTTACAGTAGGTACAATATGGGGGAAAACATCTTGCAGTAGGTACAATATGGGGGAATGTGTTCCAAGACAATTTGTTGCCAATATCCATTGTGGGTTGTGCCCAACCAGACTTCAGTAACATCCTGTAAAGTAATATCCCTTTTCACAAGTATTCTGGCCACCGAGAATCTGGTTAGGTTGAAAGTAGGCAGATCTAGCTTCAAAGAATCTCCTAAGATGACCCCAATATAGTAGAGAAGCTAATGGTGAAAAAAATGCAGCTTAGGCCACCGAGAATCTGGTTAGGTTGAAAGTAGGCAGTTCTAGCTTCAAAGAATCCCCTAAGATGACCCCAATATAGTAAAGAACCTAATGGTGAAAAAAATACAGCTTAAGATTAGGTAAACTAAACCATACCAGTACAGTGGAAGTTTCATGATTTTGGTCGAAATCAAGAGATCACTTGAGTAACTTCATAGCTTTTCCTCCGATATTAAGATATTTCTTGGAGAAAATTATGGTGTAGTCTTCAGTCATTGTTAGTTGAATCAACACATGTCTCTCATCCATAAGTCTCACCTTCCACTTGTCTACTAGCTTAAGATCATCTACGTTCTTTCTGATAATTGTAGTCTTCAGTCATTGTTAGTTGAATCAACACATATCTCCCATCCATAAGTCTCACCTTTCACTTGCCTATTAGCTTAAGATCATCTACGCTCTTTCTGATAACCTTCATAGGTAAGTGTCCCCACTGAAATTTTTCAATGAGAGCAAACTTGAATTTTTCTATCAGAGTAAAAATTTTTGAGTCAAAGAAAAAAATTGTTGTTTCCTCACCTTTCCTACTTCCCGTCTTAACAAAAGTGCAATCATCTGTGTCATTGCAACATTCCTTATAGTTTGAAGGAAATACCACCGCAGACTCCACCTGAGGATTTCCCACCACGTCCTCCCCGTCTTAACAAAAGTGCAATCATCTGTGTCATCGCGACATTCCTTATAGTTTGAAGGGAATACCACCGCAGACTCCACCTAGCCACCTGAGAATTTCTCACAACGTGGGCAAAAGCCTTTGTCGGTTCAACAAAAGAAGAAGGAAGTGACATCAGAACAACCAACTGTCACCTGCAGCGAGAAACTCGCGTCGGGCTAGAGAGAAAGGCGCAAAAACAAAGCAGAAGATCGGGCCAGAGAAGCACTGGCGCAGACACGAACAGAAGAAGCATCGAAAACCGACGCAGAACGACGACCGGCGGAGATGGACTCCGACGTAGAAGTCGCGGAACTTGTAGCTCGACACAGAAGCTGGCGCAAACGAAACCACAAAATCCCTACGTCATTGTCGCCGATCGCGGAAAACGAAACGAACTTGTGCACACGTTAGCGGCGAATCTTGCTAGCGGCAGAGGCGGAAAATGGTCAGAGCGTCGAAAGAAATGGCATAGAGGGTGACATCCTTCTCGAAAGATGCCATATATATATATATATATATAAAGGAATGGTCAGAAGCTATTATACGAGCCCCAACCATCCCTCAGGCACCTATGAATTCAAGTAACACACCCTACACTCAGGGAGAATCGAATCCCAGACCAGAGATGACTTACAACTGACAGATGTCTGACCAACTGATCTGAGTACACAGCGCATATATATATTAATCAAGGCTCTCG
>NW_018164444.1:80338485-80345603 GCF_001263595.1 Phalaenopsis equestris
ATATATATATATATATATATATATATATATAAGTTTACGTGTTAGATATGTAAATGAGAAAAGTGTCAAAATAGTCTGTTGAGTCTTAGTCGGGTGTCATTTTAGTTCCAGAGTCCATAAAAGTGTCAATTTAGTGCCCAAACACTTTTAAAGGTGACTGAAATAGGAGGGACTATTTTAGCCCATATTGAAGACTAATTTGACACTTTTATTGACTCTGGATTAAAAAGACCCCATGTTAGTAGCCAAGGGACTATTTTGGCACTTTACTCGTGCGTAAATACAAAAGAATTGAATGGTATGTATGTAAATATTCCTTTATAATTTACTCCTTGTGAAAAGAGTGGAAATAAATACACTATGCACTACAAGCTACTTAGAAAGAATAAGAGTGTGAGAAAGAGAATTTTCAGTTTGCTTTTCTTATGTTGCCTCTCTTGAGGCTTAATCTGGTGCATCAAAATTCATGGATTCAAGTCATTCGCCTTGTTGCAGAAGATCAAAAAAATAATAATAATAATAATGAATCAATGCCGCAGAGATCCGATAAATCAACAGTAATCTGTGGTTAGCTAAAATTACAAAATATTAATTGAAATCTCTTTGAAAAAAAGATGCTTCACAAACTAAAAAATGCCTGTGCTGAGGCTAACAGACTGGAATTCAAGCCACCACCATTCAACACTACCATCATCAGCTCATCCAAAATTTATAAATTTGCATGTATGAATATAATAGCATGCAAAACATCAGTATAGTTTAGGTGGCTTGGGATTTAGACAGAATACATATTCAAATTTTTTTTAAGAAAAAGAAAATTGTAACATGACAATTTAATAAACTTATATACTTGATTGAATTTAGTTAAGTGCCAAACCACTAAATATGAAAGGCATGCTTATTCATGAGGAATGAACATTTCTTTGGCTTATAAGTGGTGTAATAATGGGGACAGTGTAAAAACGAAACAGCAAATGAGAAATTAGAGGGAAAAAAAATATGGAATAGACCATTCCACCACAACTATAAATTTTTTTTTTTTTTAGCGTAGGACGAAATAACATCATCTTTTACACTCTCCCTAAAACCAATTCTTTGCTTAGGAATTTCATAGCCCGATCGGAGGATATAAATCTTCATTTTGGATTCTCTTACAACAAAATGTCCATCTCTGCAAGTTTAATCCAATCATGATGGACAAAATTGTGTGCTATACTAATTTTAGCTTTATTTTTATAAATAATTTCATAAGTCTACATAATTACCTAAAGCTCTTCTAAGGGCAATTTAAGCGAGATTAATTCAATAATCCCTCAGGTGAATAATATGAATTATGATTCTACACTACTTGCCACCACATTTTGTTGTTTGCTTCTCCAGGTTACAAGGTTGCCCCACAGATATATGCAATATTCAGAAGTGGATCTTCTGTTTACTATAGACCCCTAATAATTAGCATCAAGATCAGTTTATGATTCTGGATTCTCCTTTTTCTAAAAAGAGAAAGATTCTTCTTTGGGAGCTTATTTTTAGGCATTTGAGAATCTTGGTGATAGCATTCTTATGCTCTTCATTAAGATTATGCATAAATAAACCAAATTATCACATTAAGAACAATGGTTATGTCAGGCTGGGCATAAACAGAAGATATAGAGTTTTTCCACCAACAGTTGATAACTTCCTTTATCCATTGAAGACTTAGTACTAACATCACTCAATTTAATGTTTTAATTGGTTTGAGTGTCGTTGAGTTTGATTTCAATTAAGCTACTTCCTTTAAATAGATTTAGAACACACTTTTTTTTGAGAGATGATGAGGCTAGCTTTGTTCCTATAAATTTCATTCCAAGATATGTCAGAGATGCTCAAGGTCTTTGATTTCAAGCTTTTTTTTTCGGTTTTTTTTTCAAAGTACTTATCTTCAAATCATGATCTCCAATAATAATGATATTATCAACATACACGATAAGTTTGATAGAATTACCACCTTTGTGCTTATAAAACAATGTATGATCAAAGTGAGCCTATTTGAACCCATATTGACTCACAACTTTTGTAAGCATAACCAAAATCAAGGTGATTGTTTGAGCACATAAATAGATTTCTTCTATTTGTGGACAAAGTTTATTTTCCCAAATTCATTGAGTCCTGGAGGAAGATCTATATAGTCTTTCTTATTTAAGATGCCGTTTAAGAATGCTTCCTTAGCATCTAATTGGTGATGTTAATCAAGCTGACTAGTCATTGAAAAAAGAGCCTAAACGCAGTTAACTTTCGCCAAAAGAGCAATTTTTTCAAAATAGACCACCATATATCTAGGGTAAATTCTTTTACAACCATCCATGTTTTCTGTCTTTTGCAGATCCACTAGGTCAATATTTTACAGAAATGATCCACTTAAACCCTATGGGAATGGTGTCCATAGGCCTTTGAATAGCTTTCAATATTGTCTTTTTTGAGATTTTTTCTTCAACGGCTTTATCCATTTTGAATTATTAAGGGCCTCTTTCATCATCTCCAGAATTTCAATTTCTACGAGGTTGGAGACCAAATTTTCATTCAAGAACTGCTGGCATATCCCACCACATTTGCTAAAAAAAAGCCAAGTATGATGACAAGGAAAAGAAGTTTGAGAATTTACCTAGTCCAAGTAGGATTCATGAGAAGCTTTGGGCTTCCTTTAAGAGTCATCACGTAGTTCAATGGAACAATGCGTAGTCGGCCGTAGAGGAGTTCCAATAATCTCAATGTCGTCAGATCTAAGAAGATTAGTGAAATTAATGGGCTGAAGAATTTCAAAGAAGGAAGATTAAAATTTTCTTCTACCTCTATCACCCTCTAGAGTGAATTTTTTTTTAAGTGCTTATTCTGAAAGAAGATGATATCCATGAATATAAACATTTTTATTAAGAAAAAAAATACGGCTGATATACCCCTCTTGACTTGCCCCATGCCCTAGAGAGATACACTTCAAGACTTTGAGATCAAGATTATTTATGCCAAGTTTATGATTCAAGACGACAAAATGCAAGAAAAAATTAAGTGGAAGATTTAAAATTATATTAGTATTAAGAACTCATTTGATAAGTAAATCGTTTGGAGTTTGAAATGACGTAGATTTATAGACAATCAATTTAAAAAATAGCAAGCAGCGAGAGGTATTCATGATGAATATAATTGGTATACCCAACTCTAAGAGAAGCTGTTTTCTCATTCAGCTACATCATTTTATTGAGTGTTGACACAATAAGTTTGATACATAATAACATTTTATTTTAGTCAACCTCTCATAATATGATTAAAATACTTTGTTCCTCCAACAGAGTGGAAGATTTGAATTTCAAAGGAATATTAGGTTTTAAACATATTGAGAAAATTTTTTAAAGTTCATTCTGCGTCATATTTATTTTTCAACTAACAAAGCTAACACAAGGTTGTGATCATACAAATAAAAGTGTTAAATCACGATTAGGAGTTGAGGTTTTGATTTGGATGGACTCTATATGTTACTATGCACTAGGGGAAAAGTTTGGTGCTTTTATATGGCTTAGGTTTAAAAATAGTTCTTTTCCGTTTAACAAGTTAAATATTTAACACAGAAAAATATCTTAAGCGCCAAATAAAGAAAAAAAAAACAACCATTTTAAAGTGAGGGAAACTAGGACGACCAAACTTATAATGATATAACATAATTTGATCCCATTTTTTAAAACATAAAAGCTTTGCTAATGGCAATGGCATCATTACTTTCTTTATAATCTTCATAAAGGTAGTGCTGAAATTCACAAAATTTTGATAAAATGAAATTTTGTAGTCTTGACCTTTTGATATCTTTCTTACAAACATGAAGTTGCAAGTGAAATTTGAACACAAAAGACTGAATTTAGAAAAAGTTCAGAGTTAATAATGTTCCTGTCTCATCAATAGATCCATCATCAATTTTGACTTGAGGTTTCCAGGTAAGGGAGTATAAGAGAATGGGTGAGCACAGCTTGTCACGAGGTATGATGCTTCTAAGTCAAAAATCATCGATTGCTGCTTTTTTTAGTATAGTTAAGAGCAAGAAAAAAAATACATTTTTGGGCTAAAGAGAGGATTTGGTACCTTTTCCATGAGTGAGTAATTTATATAAAATATCTAATTGCACTTTGCTTAAGAAAATATTCCCAAAGGTTTTCACTATTTTTATCATCAGCCCTGTGCTTTTAGTTTGATAAACATGAGTGTTTTTATGATAATTTCAAAGATTAAGATAGGAACCGCAATGATTTTCCAAAGAAATTAGGATAAAAATAATATATATTTTATTCCGCCAAAAGTAAATCAACAGATACAACTCTGAATGCATAAAAGATAAGCACCTACAAATCGAGAGGGATGCAATCTCCCACAAATCCTACAATTAGAGATGTAGGAAATCTCTCCCAAACCCTAATCCCAAGACTAAAAATAGCAATATCATACATAACCCTAATCCAAAGCATATTAGCTATATTTATACTAAACAATAATAAATAACAAAAGACTAAATTGCTCTTAGGTGCACAAAGGACTAAATTGTCCTTAGGGACCGAAGTAACAATACACCCCTCCCAAAAAGATACATTATCCTCAAAGTGAAATAAAAAGAATTAAACTGGCTTGAGTCTGGTTCTCATGGTGAGCACTGACACACTCGTTATGGCCTTCTTCAACTTCTTGAAAGTTTGGGTAATCAATTTCCCCCATTGAAAATTATCCTTCTTCAATTTCTTCATCAACAACCACATAATCAAATTATAACCCTACACAAACTTCCAATAGTATCCTGTAAGTTTACAAACCTTCTCAGTCCCTTCCAGGTCTTAGGTAATGGTCCCTCCAACCTATCTGTCAACTTTGATGGAACCTCCGACACCAAAGTTTTGCATAAACTAGGGTCACCGTGAAGTAATACCGTCTCATCTCTTTTTGAAATTCCATGGTCAAAACTTCCAATTCAACTTAGTCTCCACAATGGATTGCAGCAATTTCATATTCAATATCACGTTAGTGCTACCTAAATCCAAAACAAGAAAATCTCCCATCCCTTGAATGTCTGGCAATATTAAAATCACTCATTTACAAACTAACATGCTCTTCTCCACATGTCTCGTCCCCATCATGGCTCCAAAAGTTCATGTGTCCACCATCTCAAGCCCCAATTGCTTCAATATTTGAGTAGAGATGAAATTATAGGTGGTCTCGCTATTTATCAACACAATTAATTATTGCTCTCTGATCTGCACTTGAAGTTTCATAGTGTGATTCGAGGTCAATCTCACCATCGAGTTCAATAAGACTTTTGCCACATCCAAGTGAGGGTGTTCCTCATCCACCACAACATTCTCTGTTTCTACATCCCCTGTCTCCTTGTCACACACTGTAGAATACATAATGTTCAATCTTTGCAACAGCAACATGGGGAAAACTTCTCATCACACTGAAAACATAACCCCATTGGCCCGCTTCTCCTGAATCTCTGTCTCTGTAAGGGGCCCCTAGTCATGGCCCCTTATGTCCAATAGAGTCTCCCTCTAAAATTCCATTGTTTGAGCTTTTGGTGTTGATGTGATTGTAGCTGTTTACTATGGTCCTCCACCTATGCTACTCCAATTAGTCTATTTTATTGCATTTTTATTATTAACCAAATTTGCTAATTTCATAGTTTCACCCAATCCTCACGGTCTCAGCAGACGAAGTGATACTTGTATCTTTGGTTTTAGCTCTTTCATGAAGTTGGCTTCCAAAACTTCAGATATCTCTTTCAAACAGTCAGATAGCATCTCAAATTTCTCCCTATACTCCATGATGTATCCTTTTTGGACAAATGCAAACAATTGCTCATTTAAATCTCCTTTCCATGTGGTTCTGAAGTGCTTCAACAATCAATTCTTGAATTATTCTCATGTTTGGATTGACTGACGTTGCTCTCTCCATTGAAACCATGCTAGAGCATTTCCTTCCAAATATTGAGCCGCCGCCATCAATTTTTCTTCATATGTCACCTCATCAACAGTAAAGTATCCCTCCATACAATAAACCCAACCATAGGCATTCTCTCCTTCAAACATCATCATTTTTAACTTCCTTATGTGTTACTCTCCTTCCCAATTTCCTTTACCGAAGTTCATTACTATATTAATTTCTCTTCTTCCATAAGTCTGGCTCGCACCATAATCAACTCACCCTTCCTCATACACTGCTACTAATTCTCCTTCCATTCGAAAAGCTATTGTGACAAAAGACACAGAAGCTATTAAATGCAACCCTCATACAAGGTACCACCCACCGTAGCTCCCTGTTTCGAGCCGAACTCCTTCGAATTGATCTTCTCTAGCCCTGATTCGCACACCGTCCCATTTCGCCTGCAGTCGATCGTTCCAACTGTCTGGATGTCACATTATTTCTTCTGAACATTGTCGGTCAAATTGCTCTTAATTCCTTCATTCAATACACCGATAGTGAGGGTAAGTTTGTGTGAGATTTCGTGATCCTATTCAACATTTCTTCAAGGCAGGAATCTACCCTCCCTAAACAAAACACTCCCCTACATTTCCAGCATAATTTGGCTCATCCCTTCAATTTCTTCTCTAAATCTACATATACAATTTCGGAACTCGCGATGGAATCACGAGATTCAAAATTTTTATACGCAAATTTGGTGCGTGGAAGTCTGAACTTTATGATCCCTAAATTCTTGTACGCATTTTGGTTCAGAACTAGTAAAAACCGCACGAAACTCTGAAAACCACAATCTGAATTCCTATACACAAGTTCGGCGCAAGAAATCTTATTACTAGCATCTCACAATTGGGATTCTAGTAGTTTCGATCAAGAGTGGCGCGGAACTCCTTTACATCGTGAATTTCAGTCAAGATCAGTGTGGAACACCTAGACGTCGCGATCCGTCAACTCTCTACGGTTGTTTCCTGATTGTATTTCATGTTTATATGTGTAATACAAGAAATTTTTTTAACAAGAAAGCGGAACCCCTGTTCATTGAAATCACGTCGTCTTAGCTAGCTCTTTTGGTGACTGTATCATACGAATCCCATCTTTCGCATCCCAACTAGTTCTTTTAGCAATTGTATTACTTC
>NW_018164444.1:80348903-80368888 GCF_001263595.1 Phalaenopsis equestris
GGGAAAGATACTATATGAGTAAAAATCAAAGCTTAGTGTGAGATAAGTAAATTAATAAGAATTAGGTGCTATGTACGTAAACTCCCAAATACTAAATTGACCGTAAGCGTCGGTCGAACACAAACTTTATTGTGAGAGTCATCAAACATTCTATACTACATGCCATCTCGCTTGAGGTCACAAGATTCATCACGATATTTATGCAATGGAGCAAAATTTTCAAGATATGAGTAAGCCATATTTAACTTTTAACCAGGTTATGTAGTATCATAGACCAAGTATAACAACCCGATGTAGTCTTCCATAAAAGTGAAGAGTAAAAACATTAGCATTGTTAGTATCCCATAATAGAAAGGCAGGGTTGACCATTTTATATTGATGTGTGGTACTATGGAGGTATTAAATCAATCATTTTTCATAGATCACTATGTGAATTAAGAGAGACTACTCAAATAACTTCTTCCCGTATGTTTAGTAGAAAGTGATTTCAAGGAATGATGAGTGTTCCTGGTGATTCCCATAATGATGGTATGACTTAATAGTAAGTTATATTAAGAACCAATCTTTATCTCCTGATTAGCTAAACTCAATTAGTAGTTGATTGTTACTTAGAACCTACTCTAATACCAAGAAAGAAAGAAGTGGGAAAAAATTATGAGAATAAAAAGTAGAATAATACATTGTATTTATTTGGCCAAAAAATTGAAATGATTTTGTTAAAAAACTTAATCTATTCATGGAAAAATTGGGCTTATATAGCCTTATAACTTACTTTACAAATCAAACCCTTGACTTCTATATTTCTATTTACAAATAGGACCCTAAACTATATACAATTCTCAACACTCCCCCTCAAAATAGCAAAAAAATAACCACTAATCTCAACTTGTTACCCTAAACTATATATAATTCTCAACACTCCCCCTCAAAATGAGCAAAAAGATAACCACTAATCTCAACTTGTTAGAAAACCTGAATAGATCTAATGAGCTAAGTCCCTTGGTGAGACTGTCAGCCACTTGCTCTCTAGTAGTTAAATGACTTATCTCCAGTAGTCCACTATTCAGCTTCTCCTTGACGAAGAACTTGTCAGTCTCCACATGCTTGGTTCTGTCGTGCTGCACTGGGTTGTTGGCAATGTTGATTACTGACTTTTTGTCACACCACAGCTTCATTTGAGCTCCTTGGTCCACCTTGAGCTACATCAACAGAGTTCTTAGCCATAACTTCTCGGAACCTTGGCCCTATATTTTGACTCTGTCGTCGATCTCACAATTACCGACTATTTATTGCTCTTCCAAGAGACCAAATTGCCTCATATGAACATACAGTATCCTAATGTGGACCTCCTGTCATCAGCACAGCTAACCGAATCAGAGTCACAGTAGCCCTCAATGTCTGAATACCCTTTTTTTTATGATGTCATTCCTTGGTGCACTCTTCGGATACCTCGAAATCTGAATTGCATCCATGTGGCCCTTACTCGGATCATGCATGTAAAAACTCACTACGCTTATTGCAAATGATATGGCAGGATGAGTGTCACTCAGCAAGATGAGACTGCCTACCAACCTCTGGTACCTCATGATCAACCGACTCTCTTGCCTCTTCGCTCAATTTTCCCTTCTAATCAATTAGTGTAACTAAAGGCTTGTATCCCAACATGTTTGTCTCTGCGAGCATGTCTAGCACATACTTCCATTGAGATGAAACAATCCCCTTTGTTCCACGAGCCAACCTCAATCCCAATGATGTATCTAAGTTGTCCCAGATCCACCTCAAACTCTTTGTCGCCCAAACTTGTCTTCAACTGAGCAATCTCTCTCTCATCATCACCAGTGACAATCATATCATCCACATACACAACAAGAATAGTAATATGATCATGTCGTCGAAAGAATACTGTGTGGTCAACATTGATTTGTCGATATCCCGTGTCTATCATTGCTCCCATGAACCTGTCAAACGATGCTCGAGGAGATTGTTTCAAACCGTAAAGTGACTTCCTCAACCTACATAACTTGCCCACTGTTTGGTTTGTGTCAAATCCTAGGAATATTTCCATGTGCACCTTCTCTAGCAGATCCCCATAAAGAAATGCATTCTTCATATCTAGTTGGTGTAACATACATCCACTATTCACAACCAGAAAGATGAATGTCCTGACTACGCTCATCTTTGTCACAGCTGCAAAAGTCTCATCATAGTCGATGTCATACGTCTGACTATCTCCTTTTGTCACCGTGCTTTGTAGTGATCAATCTTTCCTTATGTGGTTTGCTTCAGTGTGAAGACTCATCTGCACCCGACTACATTTTTCCCTATTGGCCAACATGAGCTCCCACATTTTGTTCTTATTGAGAGCGCCAAATTCCTCCACCATGGCATCCTTCCACTTTGAATCCTTCTTAGCTACCTGTCAACACTTGGGTATAGAGACAACGCCCAAAGATGCAATGAATACTCCATATATAGGTGATATGTTAAAGTATGAGACAAACTGAGCAATTTCATGAGAGAAACCAAAACAATTAGAAGAATAACGATCAAGAGAATAACCCGCATTGTTGTGAGATGTCCTCCTTAAAGTCATGGGAGTGTGAGAAGGGAGAGAGATCGTAACACCTATGTAATCAGAATCTGAGATGGATAGTCTAGGTACCTCAGGAGTTGGGGTAAATCGGGATAAGCGACTTGTTGGCATGAGTGGTACTGTAAGAACTGCTCCCTCATTTTACCTCCTTGTATACACCCTCAGCTCTCCTTAGGCTTGAATACCACCACCTTCAGGCTCATTTTCCTCCAGGATTAGCTCTTCCTCATTCAATCCTTCCCACACAATGGGACAAGGCCTTGTTCTCACATGTACTAATCTCTCACCATCACTATTCTCCCCTCTTGTCTCATACCACCATTATCTCACGAGTCAATAAAGGGTGAGGTTACCTCCAAGGAGAAGTAAGGTTTGAATTCTCTAAATGTCACATTCATACCCACAAATAGTTTATTCTCTATTAAGCTCAAACATAACCCTTTTTACTAGCAGAATAACCCACAAAAACACACGTCACGGCTTTGGAATCCAACTTCCCTATTTATGGTCTATTTTTTTTCACGAAACATACACAACCAAATACCTTCAACAGAAAGATCCTGCCAATATCTCTTTTCAACAACTCACAAGGAGATTGTCACTTCAACACTCTTTAAGGCATTCTATTGATTAAATTGAGCGGCTGCCAAAATTACTTGCCCCTATAGGTGTTTTGAGACATTCATCGTGATCATCATGCTTCGGGCTACCTCTAGAAGGTGTTTATTTTTTTCTTTTTACTACTTCATTTTGTGTCGATGTGTATGGACAAGTGATTTGATTTTGTATCTCATGGGTTGAAATGTACTCCCCAAACGTCTTGTTGGTATACTCTGTCTCATTATTAAAACACAATATCTTCACTACTGCACCGTATCGAGTCTGAATCGCCCTATAAAAATCTTTAAAGCAGGCAAACACATCATTTTTGTTCTCGTCAAATATAATCAAATAACACGAGAAAAATAATTAATGAAAGTCACAAAATATCTATAGTCATTCATCAAATTTGTAGAACAAGGTCCACATATATTTGAATACACCAAATCAAAAACACAAGAACACTCGTTTTTGTTTATTTGTCTTCTCATACAAAGACGGATACAAACAGCTCAAAAGATTAAACAAAGAATGTCATGTGTCTGTCACATAACAATAACATATCCTCTACACTCCTAGATCCTCCTACTCCAACACATTCTACCATGGATGTCAGCGTTGAGTCCATCCTCTCTCTATCCAAGTAACGGAGTCCATTATACCACGTGTCAGTCCTCTTCTCTTGAAAGATCACCTTAGAATTATTAAAGAAAACAACATATTTTAGTTGGAGAAAAATGACATTAATGGATAAGAGTTTCACCGGAAAGAAAAAAACATGCAAAACATTGAACAAAGTCTTAGAATTCGTACATCTTACTGTACCCAAACCAATCATAGTTTGTGTTGTACCATCAGCTATCTAAATATTCTCTAAAACTGTTAGACGAGTATATGAATCGAACTCACTAACATTACCTGTCACATGTCGATATGCACTAGAATTTATTATCCATTCAGGTGATCTTATGGCGGATATAGAGGCAAGAGCATGTGCATGATGAATATCTTTGCCTAAGTGAGCACAAGTAGTAGTGTTCCTATTTGATGATGATAAAGCGGATGCATTACCAGTCACATCACCAACTATTTTCTACTCTCTTCAACATCTCCAAGAACTCATGATCTTCAATGATAAAGATCACACTTGTCTCTTGTTCATTTTCCGCTATCATCAGATTTGTCCGATAGCCCCCTCTTTCACCTATTTAGACCTCACGATTACAGCCACAGCCTCTAGATTGTTCATGTCCACCAGTCTCTCTCCTTAGGTGGCTTTGAACAAGTTTTGCTCAGGTGTCCCATTTTTCCAATGTTGTAGCACATGCAGGTCTCCACTTGAGCACCAATCACACCTTCACTCGAGGCGGTCAAAGTTGATCGCATGTTGAAAGTCCTTTCGACACAAATCTAAGTAAAAGATCTTTAGTTGGCATATTTGAATATACGTGTTAAAATATTATCCCTAAGTTATGTCTTATATCTATTAAAACCTTATATATGGCTGAAAGACATTATGTTGAGTAAAGCATATTTATATTTTAATAAAATAACATATAGCTAGGTCAACAATCTTATATCTAACCAAAAAAATGTAGAAAGATCATCACATACCTTAAGTTGTAATAATTAATGCTAGTTTATGTAGCGTATTACCAATATTAATTTATCCAAAGACAGTAAGTTTTTACCCTAATTAACAATCATTTGATTAGAATCAAAATTTCTTCACTCAATTTCAAATTATACAGAAATTTGTTAACATAAATTTTCAATAGAATGAAAATGCTTCCAAATTTACATCACCCTGTATATAGTTCCATGTCTCTAATCCATGTTTTCTCTGTGGTGGTACATGCATAGTTATTGCAAACATCAACTCACAGAAAAACACAAATAGATGACGAAAGAAATGAATAAAAATATTACCAACTTCTAATGTTCATTCATACCATTCAGACATATTCATCCACCCAATCATCAGAATGAAGTTCATCTTATCAATCTTCAAATTGTACATGCTTAAGACCAAAAAAAACAATAAGGGGCTGTTCGGCATCCTATTTGAGGTAAGACATAAGCAAAATGTTGCTTGAATCTCACCAAACAAAAGAATGAGACTTTAAATCCTATTATTTTGATAAATCCATTGCCAGCTCTATAATTGGTTAAATCTAGGACTTCTTAAATCCCACAACTCACAAGATTTGATGAATAAAAAGAATTCGGCTTCATGCAAATTTCAAATTTAGAAACAAATAGACTAATAATTCATAAATATTTAGCAAGATTTGACAATTTTCAAGTTTTCATCATCTCGAGATTTACTGAATGTGTATTTATAAGATCTACCATATTCCACTTGAGTTAAATCCTACATACAGGTGGTTGCTAGCTATCTTTGCAGGTAAAGATTTTGAAAGTTGTTGCCAGTTCTGGGATTGAATCCCTCGCCTATCAAACATCTGTTCAGCACTCAATTTTCAAAATAAGAATAATAAGAATAATAATAATAACGAAGATTTACAAACATACCACTCAAGTCTTATTTACTTTACATCTTCTTAAATCCCACAACTCACAAGATTTGATGAATAAAAAGAATTCGGCTTCATGCAAATTTCAAATTTAGAAACAAATAGACTAATAATTCATAAATATTTAGCAAGATTTGACAATTTTCAAGTTTTCATCATCTCGAGATTTACTGAATGTGTATTTATAAGATCTACCATATTCCACTTGAGTTAAATCCTACATACAGGTGGTTGCTAGCTAGCTTTGCAGGTAAAGATTATGAAAGTTGTTGCCAGTTCTGGGATTGAATACCCCGCCTATCCAACATCTGTTCAGCACTCACTTTTCAAAATAAGAATAATAATAATAATGAAGATTTACAAACCACTAAAGCCTTATTTACTTTACAAATCTAACACCTAAACTTTATAAATGGATAAACCCTAGTCAGGGGATTTCCTTAAAATGAGCAAAGACATTGTCAATTATATGCCCAAAAACATAAGGAAGATCCCATTGACCTTTCATAAAACCTACCCAGCAACTCGAATCGTAAAATATTAAAGAATGATCGATAGATGAACAGTTTCTTTAACTTGTATCACTCAAAATTACCGCATAAGAAGCAGAAATGCTGCCATCTTACTGTATATAATTCCCTATACTTCTCACAGAGGGAAGAAAACTGTCATGATTCTCTTAAAGATAGCCAAAAACAAAACCTATAATTCACGCAAGCCACAAACTTAAAACAGAATACTCGAAGAGAAGTAAAAATTTTTGTGAACGTTTCCATACATTTCTCTTAAAAATATGCAAATGTCGCTCAGTGAATCGCTGAAAGAAGGCCCAACAAAAGAGATTCAAACAAAATCTTATGAACAACATCGCTCGCAAGAACAAATATAGCATGGAAGGAACAATTGCGCAACAAATGAAGGTAAAAGAGTAAGAAAAATGTAAGGAGAGTTTCCTTGCCTGTCTTCTGTTCTTCGGTGAAGGAGTCAAGGAGAGACGAAAGCGTATACTCTCTCCTCTGAGCAGCCCATGCTGCACCGGCAACAGGTAACTTCACCGCTGTAGGCAGTAGCATGCTGATTGATTTCAAAGGATGATTCTTATTGAAAATAATATAAATAGTATAAAAACAAAGTACTATAAGTTTTGCAAATATAAAGTTACTTGTATCCTTATTTGTTTGAGCATGGAATGATAAATTACATTATCATATTTAAACATAGTCCCACTCAACCCTTAGTGATAAATAATTTATTAAATATTTTATATTTATATGATATATTATTTAAATAAAATTTGATTTATTTTTTTTATGTGATACAACTAATAAGATGCTCAGTTCAAATCTCTTATATTGATTATTTATTTGTTTTCATAAGATCATTCACTCATATTTTTTATATAAAAAATTAAATATTCATTAAATCTTTAACTTATGATTTTTATACCAAAAGCATGTAAAAATCAATATATAATTTTATATGAATAACTAAGTACTCATTTGATTTTTTTTTTTGTTTTTCAATTAATATAAACAAGTAAAATAAAAACCAAGTATGAATATTAAAATTATTAAGCAAGCCAACTATAATCATATTTTTTAAGCTTCTTTCAAGCTCAAACTGCACATGAACTTATGATTCAACCAAGCTAATTCCAAGCCATTACATATTCGACTCCACTTGGCTTGATTATAGCCTTACTCTAGTGACATGTGCACCCCTTCATCATTTTTTTATGTTTTATGATGATACCTTTTATTAAATTTATTAATTTAATAAAGTAAGATTCAAACCTCAAAATTATTTTGAATGATTCAATTGCCAAAATTTTAATACATTAGCTAGGTTAGACTTAAGGCATTAAGAGATTCAAAGTGTTATCTTATGCCCGTCGATCAAAGACATCACCAATAAAGGCCACTATTGAACCAACACCATCAAAATTTGGCTAATCACTTGTGGTAAATTTAACCCATGAAGGTCAATCAGACTGCCCATGGATGGCAACATGCGACCACATCATCCAAGTTAAGGTATTAATTTGATATATTTTTATAAAAAAGTTGAAAAGTGCCCCTCTCAAAAAATTTATAAATAAATAAACTTCTTCATTATCTTGATAGATTTTGTTAGAGAAAAATACAGATTCATAGAGACATAGAAAACTTTGATTAACGCATGGAGAATCAATTAATTACTTATAATCTATGGCCCATCAAATTATTTATTATAGCTTCCCATCACATAATCTCTCTTCCTATTCAAAGAATGTAATGGAAATCATTATCTTCCAATGATTAACATTTGGCATGCACGAACCACTAATATTTGACCTTTATCATCGAGGTCATTGGGGCTATCTTATTATTAGAAGAATGGTTGATTCAACTGCCCTCTATCACCTAACATTTGAAGTCCCCCATCATTTTTCATACGAAACATATTATTTTTTCTATGATCACCCATCTTTCATGTGATACATTTCATCCTTCATGTTACGCATATCATTGATTAACTCCTAACTTCCACGAGACAATGAGCCAACATTAAGGATCTGTTTGGCACAGCTTCCTGCCTGTTGCGCAACACCGCCCACAATTATTTCACGTTTGGGGCGGCGTCTCGTCCAGTTGTGGCCGCGAATCAGATGGAAATTTGAACATGGAAGATGACATGTGGCCCAGCTTCGCGGCGGATGCCTTAAATTGGTTTTACACTCGTACCCTCAACTCTACCCTAAAAGCGAGTGCATCTTCCCCTTTTAGAATCTCTTCAACTCTCGAGCATCGTTCTTCCCGAGCGAAGATTTCTCATCTCCTTCTCTTCGGCAACCCTGATCTTCCTCTTCCTGAGATCTGCTCCCCTGTGTTCCTCCAAGCAGCGGCAAATTTTTTTTTCTATATGAATGCTTTGGATATGATTAATCTTCACATTTAGATTCTCATTTAAGGGTAATGCTTCAGATCTTCCTACTATCACTATCATTATTGGAGTTTGAAAAGTAGTTTACTTTTTGCAAACTCATAAGAATTGGGTGCTATGTATTTTTGCTTTTTTGTTCTACAGAGTGCCAATTTTATAAAGCTTATGAATTATGGTTTGTGCTACTATAAGTGCAAAGTAAATTTTTCAGTATTGAAAGACACGATTTTCTTCTTAAAATTATTGAAATAGTAATGTTTTATTGGAAGACACGATCATTTTGCAAAAAATGTGCTAAGAAAATGATGTCAATGTTCAAAATAAATTTACTGTCAAAGCAAACATAACATATTTGTCATATTTTTATATCATAATGTTGCTTTAAATTTTATTTTAATGATTGCTTCAAGTTTATTTATCCTGAAACAATCAATAAAACTATAGAAATGCAAGGAGAATGACACAGACCAAGCTTTGGTAAATTTTAACTTCATATTGGTATGTGTCATCCTATCTAGGACACATGCCTAACTTGTTTTCATATTGGTATGTGTCTTATTTGTATAGTTGTAAAGTTCTTTTGTGAAGAATTTGGGTTGTACTTTCTGTTGGAATAGAAGTGATAATTTATCTGCTTTCTAGTTTCCCTTTTATGAAAACCTCATCTACTATCACTTTTGGTTTGACCTTTTTTTGTCATGTTAGTTGATTTGGTTTTTGACGCATCGTATTTGATGTCTATACTGATTTTTTATATTGGTGAGCTTCATGTTTAGTTTTGTGCTTAACTCACTGTTTTATCGAAGTATCTTACTATAAATCAAGAATGTTTATGTAACAATAAAATTTGTTTTCTGTAGTAATTAAATGTCATATATGATCAAAGAAACAACTACACTGACAATATGGGAGAAAGAGACAAAAATAATTTTTTTATGACCTTTGCATCAAAGAAATAGAATAGGGAAATAGGCAAACAACTTTTTTTTAATAAAGAAGGGTGATAAAATATTATAAAATGTTCAAGGAACTTACAGGCAGAGAGTAGGACATGATGCAATTGAAAAACAAGTGGGATCAACTTAAGAATGATTATAAAATATGGAAGGAATTAAAACGAGGCTCAACAGGATTGAGGTGAGATCCGATGAAGCAAACAACAGATGCACCCGATGAGTGGTGGGTCGAAAGACTTATGGTGAGTATTGTTTAAAACTTTGGTTAATTAGTTACTTTTAACTGTTTACTATTTTTTTCTTCCTAAATTATGTTTGGGTGGTGTTCGCTGCAAAGAAATATAAGATTTCTGGAATTGAGTCTGAATTGGAGGACAAGCTTGACCTCATGTTTAGGGGGGTGGTTGCAACGAGAAACTATGCATGTTGTCCAAGCGAGACAGGGTTTGCTGCCAATCTCGTGGATCTGGGAACCCCTAGAGGTTCAGGTGATCCTGATAAACTCCCGAGTCTGGAGCAGAGCAAATATGATTCCACTCCCCATGCCAAGCGTCCAAGGGTAGATAATAGAAAAAAATCTGGTTCTTGTTTTATTAAAAACTAAGTCTCCAAGTTGGTGTCCGTTTACAAAGCAGAATCACAATTTTCTCATTAAACTTCAACCACTATCGAGGAGGCACTTGAAATCATTTATTCTTCAAGTGAAATATATGAGGATGAAACGTTGTATCTCTTTGCAACAGAGTTGATAGAGAACCCCGTCCATAGAGATATTTTGTGAAGATATCTGCTACCCGCAGAGTGTCGTATCTCCGACGTTTTTATGACCGCCTTAATATTTGAGTTTTATTTTTTATGTCATCGCAAAAATATTTCTAATGAATTATGTTTGTTTTAATTATGAATTATGTTTGTTTTAATTTTCTAGGGTTGTACTTGTAAACTCTTTAATTTTATCTTTTCTCTTATTATGCATATTTCATCAGAACAACATTTTTAATTTTATGTAGATGTTTCATTTTTTTTTTATTTCTGAAACTTTTATATTTTATTAGCTCATCAGAGTGTTGGGTTTATAGTGCAACATACGGTACAACATGGAAGCAAGTAGAAGAGGACATTTATCAATCAACATGGATGCACACAAAAGAAAGTGCAGAGAGATTTTGTTTACTGTCATATGCTTGATCTACGAGTACTACAACTTGTTCATTGACCAGTCGCCATGCATGACATATTTATACATTGGCGACAAATGGGTTGAGGAATTACTTGTGGGACACCACCTAATAAGATTTTTTAATATGTTCTGAATGCGAAGGGAAGTATTCATCGATATACTAGAAGATCTGATAGGCACTCACGAACTTCAAGGATCTACTAGGACCACTCCACCTGAGGTGCTCACAATAACATTGTACATACTACCCAGAATGAGTTAATAAGAGGGGCGATGGAGCGATTTCAATACTCCTTCAAAACAATCAGCAGATACTTCTCAATCGAACTGAGTACATTTGTTAGCATTTCCTCGCATGTCATCAAATCCTTGGATCCTAAGTTCGAACGGACAGCCGCTGAGATATCACACGATGTGAGATATATGCCCTTCTTCAAGGTAATGCCTCGAGAGCAATATGGTTTTCTTTGTTGAAGATGCAATGTTATGTACTACCTAACTTTTTTGTAACTAAGACTGCATCGGCGCAATTGATGGAACACATGTTGATGCACGAGTCCCAAACAGTGATAAGGTTGCATTCATCGGACGTTGTGGTAGCCTGACTCATAATGTCATGGTCGTTTGTGACTTTAACATGTGTTTCATTTTTATTATCATGCAAATATTACTTGGTTGATGTTGGGCGTCCATTGCAACGAGGGTACTTAAAGTCATTTGCTGACACAAGGTATCATATACTAGACTTTGAACGTGCAAGAAATGTTACATAAGGAATAAAAGAAATTTTTAATAAACTTCATTCATCATTACGTGGTGTCATGAGAGAACAGTTGGTGTGTGGAAAAAAAATGGGTAATACTGTGTAATATGTCTCCTTATAAGTTTCCCAAGCAAGTGCATATCGTGTTTGCTACGATGACTCTACACAATTACATTTGAATACATCATTCTTGTTGCGACATTGACTTTTGTTCGGCGGATGAGGATCAAGAACACGTACCTGCGGAAGCTTTTGAGTACCGTCTAGGAGATTCTTTGCCAGAACAGGACGATGAGACTTCGACCACTTGTACTACAAACGGGGAAGACGCAAACGAGATGACAGAGTTAAGGGAACAAATTACTGATGAGATAGTATGGGGAACAAGACAATAGTCTGAACATTGAGAAAAATTTACGTGGTCATTGTATTGATTATGATGAGATGGGTTTAATTTGAAATCATTTAGTTTATGCTTTGGAACCATTACTTTCTCTTAAGATTTGTTCATAGTGCAATTTATGTGATGTTTGTTAAATTCATTTAAGCAAAAGTTCTTGGTCCCAAGTATTCTTGGCAACCAAGAACCTACGACCTTCTTATGAGGGCAGATTATTTGACAATTCCGGTTATCACAGGTAATCTCTTTTAATTTGAAATAATTTTTCTTTAATATGCTTAGCAAGTTCCTTCATAGAGACTCGTTGATGGAACTTGTTCTTACCTCAGCTTTATCAGCCGAAAGATCAGGAGAAGATGACATAAATATGAACTTCATCTTTTGTTGCATTCAAGAGAATATGAGCTCACGAATTTTCGGGACATCGCGACGAACACTCTGTCACTGTAGTCTCCAACCCTCACTGCTGACGTCACATCTGTCACACAACTACGGGAGGAAGTTCTATACCTGCCTATGGAGTATCATCAAACAATGCAGGTTCTTCCATTGGGCAGACGGTTCGATTGATTCCCCAAATAACGTTGATCGAGAATGGAGAACATCACTCGAGGAAAATCTGGCACGGGAGCTACACAATGTAAATGTTAAAAAAAATATAATTATCTTGCTAATTCTCTTTGTAATAGTTTTAGAGTTTTTTTTGCTCTCATTATGTTATCGATTATTTGAAATGTGTTTATGAAATTATGGAATGTTATCATTGAAGTTTGGACTTAATAGTAGTCATGTACTTTCCTAAAATCTTGTATGTAAAATATGAATTCATGTTGTAATATATAGCACAAATGAGTACTTTAATTTACAGTCTAAATTTTTTTGCAACATTTACATTTACATATCCATAACCGATGAAAAATTAAAATACATGTGTTTGATCATTAAAGCTTGATATTCATAACTTTTAAGATTTATATGTTATAAAAGTTATGAATGAAAGTGTATTTCAACTTAGAAAAAAAAATGTGCACACATCCCTTTAATTGGATTTATTTTAAGTATTCATCGATATTTGATAAAAAATAGTTAAATTAATTAGTTCATTAATAATATGTTAAATCCTATATGGAAAATATATTTAACATATTCGTGCCACCGAATATAAGAGCATTCTTATAACAAGCCTTTTATTTCATATGTTCACCCATCTAACAAGTTAAAATTTTAAAATTTATTAATCAATCCCATAAATTTATTACATAACAATTACTAACTAATTACCCAACAATTACATTTATTACATAATTAACACTTTCAAGTTTCACTAATTTATTACAAAAAAAAATTTTGTTTATGGAGTTACAAAAATTTTACTGTTACAGTTTTTTTCAAACAATTTCACCAAATAAGGACAAAATGGTCATTTTTCCAGAAACAACTGCAGAAAGCAGCTGTTTACACACAGCTGCACCAAACAGACAGTCAGCTTCCCCACAGCTGCTTCCTGGGTCAGCACAGCTGCAGCTGAAAAGCTAGGAAGCTGCAACTGACCAAACAAACCCAAAGCTTCCACAAATCACTAACATTCACCACAAGCCAATATCCTACATCCACTAATTACTAGCATCTTATTTTTAACATTTCAAGTTAGATAATCTCCCCTCTTATCAAAAGAATGATCATATTGCTTACATATTCACAATAATTTAATTATGATGTCTATTAATAACTAATTTCTAACTATGAATTCTCAATATCCTTAATCATAGGGGTAGTTCGAGTTCACTTTTTTTTTTTTTAATGCTATGATTTGAAATAAAATATATTTGACATATTTGATTAAGAAATGATGACTTTTAAAAAGATTGAAAATACGTAAAAATTAATTTGAGTGCTTTAAAAAATTATTAATTTATTTTTAGAAAAAAAATTACTACAAATATATTAAACAAACATATTAAAAAAATCAAAAAAATAAATAAACAAACAAAATTGATCTCAAATGAAATCTCAGTTGTCCAATCTTCATTTTTATTAGAAAAATGATTAAACCAGTGCTACCAAACATCTACCCACCAATTAATACACAAAACAATCTCCACACAATAATAGGGTTTGAAAATGAAAAAAATATTGAGTGTGAAAAAAAAAAGAAAAAAAAATGTGAGGCCCAACGATGGCTTGCTTGTTTATAATATATATATATATACTGACCACATTTTGTATAACTATCCTCAAATTGTATAATTTTATATTTAGATTTATCATTAATTTTTTATTCTTATTGTTATTTTTTTATGTCAAAATCAAATACTAAAGATTACATATATATTCAAAATAATTATAAATATCCTTATTCTTAATTTAACAGAAAATAGATTTGCTGTAAATTAATTAAATATATGATTACAATATTTACTAGAAATATCTGAAATCATCTGCATAATTTTTTTGTGATCATTTTTTTGAGAATAGTTATTTATACGCTACCATCATCTGACACAGATCTTGAGGCAATATTTTGAGCATGAAATATTAAAATCTTGATAAAAAGTCATCTAGAGCTAAATCTTGATACATGAAATATTAAAATCTTGATAAAAAGTCATCTAGAGCTCTGATTTTAGCAAACTTATAGTCAAATTGACCGACTCGATGAGACAGACATAATGATATCAAAGGTAGTCCAATCTGAGTCAGATCAAACTCAGATCAAATCATTAAACCACTCTTGGGGGATTTCTGGACACATTTGGAAGGTCAAACGGATGTCGAATTTAGTGAGTTCATAGCCGAATCGAGTGTCTCGACAAGTCGAATCCAACGAGCCCAATATTGCTCAATTCTGACATTGTTAAGACACTCAAATGTCCATCAAACGTCGTTTGATCGAAGGAAGCTCTCCGTACCATCCGATCAAAATTGTTCATATTTCTGCATTAATTGCACCCAGAACACTATAAATCGAGCACCACCCCTCACATGAGGGGGGAGGTTGGAGAGAGAACTTAAGGAGAAGGAGCTCAAGTCCAACATCATTTCAGTCATCGTCGTTGACCACCACAGATCGTCAGCGACCAACGCCGACCACCGCCTATCACCGTCGATCACCGCCGACCATTGTTGACCAAACACCCGCTAACTGAACGTCGTCAGTGACGTTGTAACTTGGAAAATCTAGTAACCCTTTCTCGTTTGTAGGACAAGGGTCCTCTGTAATCATCAACTTATATTGAATTTTTATAATTGGGCCAAACCCCGTAATTTTTTTCCTTTACGGGTTTTTCACATAAAAATTTCTAGTGTCATCACAGGTTGTTTCTCTTTCATCTGAGTGTGTGTTGTATCCTAATGCAACGCTAAGACGATAATTCATTACTCTATCACCGCGAATTTTCTAGCACGCATCAGTTATAATATTAATAAATTTGTTTGAAAATAAATATCATAATTAATTAATTACATTAAATACTATTCAATTTCGATTGCGTTATTGTTAAGTTTTTCGTTTATCAGGGTAATAGTTTATTGTCGAGAGTGCCATCGCTAAACGCTAGCTACTTGTGAGAAGCTGCTGGAACACGTTTACTGACAACCGAACATTTTGTTTTTAATTTTTATTTTATTATTTTATTTTATCTATTTTATTTATTTTGCGGCACAAGAAGTCAAAACGATTTGGGTCAAACGAAATGATCTGGTTCATGCTCCAAATTTTCAATTCATTTGCTTTTACATAATTAATATTGGATATATCACTATTTTAGCTTTTTTAGAGAATTAGGTACGCTTTTTCTGCAGAAGCGGCGCAATTGGCATATATCAAGTTTAGGTGTTGACATGTAATTATATAAGGACTACAAATTGAGTGGTTTGTACATAAACCTTACTTTTTAAAAGTACGAGGACAAAGTTTATTCTCGTAAGTTGTCTGAATCTCAATAATTATGTTAAGATCCACCTATTATTTATTCTAATTATTTTAGGACTTGATCGAGGTTGAATAAACATCTGTGAAGCTACTATAAAAAAATTATAGCTTGATGCGTGCTAGAAAATTTGCGACGGTAGAGTAATGAATTATCATCTTATTGTTCCACGAGAATTCAACGCACACAGATAACAGAAAAGAAGTAAGCAATACGAGGCACCTCGACTTTTTACGTGGAAAACCCTTGAAAGGGGGAAAAACCACGGGTTTTAACCTAGTTGAAATAATCTACTATGAATGATGAGCACACATGTTCATTCTTCCCCTAAATTAGGGAAGATAAATTTATAAAGTTACATAACTATAATCTGGTTGCAGTTTTTTATGCAACAAGTTGCAAGGGTTATTTTTGATTGCTGTGGAGGTAGTAGTCTGTTGTAAGTGTAGTAGATGGTTGCTCCAGAAGCGTTAATTGGCCAAAGAAGTCATAGTAAGCAGTTGCCGGAACATTGAATCACGTAGACTGTAGTTGACGAGTATTAATGACATTCGTAGGCCGCGGTGGCCGGAGTAGGGAGCTGCATGAGTTGATTCGCATATGGACCGTAGTGGTGAGCAGTGGTGGCGTCCATAGACCGTTGGGACCAGGGTCGGAAGCTGCATGAGCTAATGACCACATAGGTCATTGGGGCGAATATTGATGAAGTTTGTAGGCTGCTGGGGCCGGATTGAGGAACTGTATGAACTAATGACTAAGTAGGTCGTTGTTGGTATATGAATCGTAGTAGTGAGCTCTCACAGACGGGAGAGGGTTGCTAGAGTTTTCAAGTTACGATGTTGATTGACGATGTATGGTCAGCGGTGGTTGATGACGATCGTCGGTAATCAATGAAGGGCAATGATGGTCGACGACGATTAGCGGTGTTCGACGATGGTCGACAGCGTTCGACGACGGTCAGCGGTAGTGTTGGACTTCAGCTCCTTCTCAAAACCTTAAGTTCTCTCCAAAGGCTTCCCCCCCCCCTCTCATGAAAGGGGTAGAGGTCTATTTATATTATTTTTGGTGTTATTAATGCAGAAATATAAACCATTTTGATCGGACGGTCTGGAGAACTTCTCTCAATCATACGACGTTCAATGGACATTTGAGTGCCTTAATGATGTCTAAATTGAGTGATCTTGGGCTCGTTGGATTTTTCTTGTCAAGACGCTCGATTCGAGTAGAAACTTGTCATATTTGACAACCGTTTGATTTTCCAAATGCGTTCGAATCTTATAACTATGGTTTAATAACTTTATCTGGGCTTGATTTGACTTGGATTAGACTAGTTTTCATATCATTAGGTTCGTCTCATTGTTGAGCCGGTCAGCTTGATTATAAGTTTGTTGAAATCGGAGCTATGAATGACTTTTTATCAAGATTTGAATGTTTCATTTTTAAAATATTAATATTGTTTTGAGATTCGTGTCATGCCTCGAGATTTGTGTTGGATGATGAAAATTTGCTAATGGTGTATCACTGATCAAATAGCTGCGATGTTTATTATAAATTTATTTTAATTTTAGAAAGTTTGTATTTTATTTTCTGGCAACTGCCATACTTTAACAAATCAGGTTGAAAAAAACAATTTCTATTACTGAAATTTCTAAAAACAACAAGAAAGTAGTTCCTCAAATAGAATATTGGTAATGTTCTGAAAAACAAAACAACTAGAAAGCCGTCTCAAACAGACCCTTAGTTTATTGAAATTTCAATATAGATAACATTAGAATGAATTTAATAAATAATAATGAATTACATGTAAAAAAGTTTAAAAGAGGTCAAATAATTGGGAGGAGATAATTGCACCTCCAAAATTACCAGCATGAATAAACCTTTATTTTTTATTTTTTATTTGCACCTCCAAAATTACCAGCATGAATAAACCTTTTTTTTTTATTTAACCAGCATGAATAAACCTTTATTTTTTATTTTTTATTTTTTTTATAATAAGACTAACACCCAATTATATTAAAAAAAATGAATAATTACAAGTGAGAAAAATATAAGGAGCGACAAAAGTGTGTTTAATACATACAAGTGAATTATAGCTTCAATCAAAACTATTGTCAAAATTCTAAATAAATGACTAAAAATAGAGAAACTTATTTTAATTCATCAACAACTTCAACATGGTATTTGCAAAGAGAAATTCAATCGAGTCAATAACACATGATTGATGTTGGATTGACGTAAGTATTGGGTTGAGAGATTCCACTCTATAGAGCTAAATAATATATTTCAAGCTAATTGCATCACAATATAACAAATTTAGAAAAAGAAATAATATAATTTTTAGTGCATAATTGAGTAACAAATATAATAGATTATAATATAAAGAACAATAATAATATCAAGAGGCAATTAAGTATTGCTATACACTGTAAATATAAGGAACGAGGTATTTAAGTTGTTGTTATTGTTATTATTATTATTTTCATTTAAGTTTTATAATTATTTGCAACATAATCATATGATATTATACAACAAAATAAAATGAGGGGTGACTAAGGGATGTTCAGATCATCATCCTCTTTTCCTAAGGGATGTTCAGTTGGGAGGGTTTGGTGTGATACATTTTAATGTAAGAGTTTTACAAATTCAAGTATTTTATTTGTTGAAAAATAACTCCAAAACAAAATTTTAAGGAATTTGAAACTCATCTCGTATATTTTTTTTGGCGTATTCCAAAATCATCTGAAACACATCACACATCCAAACGGTCACTTATAACCTCTGTTATCATTAATTGTTGCTCATTCTAATATACCAAAACAACATATTGATGCTTGTTGGCATCTCCTACTACTTGCCACTTGCCACTCGCTACCAACAGTTTCTAATGACATCTACCATTACCATGGCCTAAGATGGTAACTTGTTCTCACTCTTCGCAACTTGTCATCTCTAGCCCCGTGTTTTTCGTTTGTGTCATTACTTTTAGCTTTTTATTAACTTGTGTCACTTTTAAAAGTCAAATTAGATAAAAAATAAATCATGTCTTCTTCAACTTTAGTTTTGTATAAAATTAGGTTTGGATTTTTTAAGCAAAGTCTTATTATAATTTTTTTTCTATTTGTATAGTATATTATAGAACCTAGCTACACCTGGATATTAATTGTTATTTTATTTTTCAATTTAACATGAATGTTTTCTTTCAATCACTTTTTCCTTTTAAAGTGATCAAGTTCCCTGCTCTTAATGAGTAACCAACCAACAACAATCATAAAAAGTAAATTCATAGAAGTTACTGTGTATTTTCTCTAAAGTAATGAATTTAAAATAATATATCATATAGTCCATTTTAATTTCTATGATTTTATACGTGATGATTTAATTTGATATATCATTTGTAATTTATATCTCATGTTATTAATACAAATAACCTATGATACCAATTATTTTAAGCAAATCATATGCAAGGCTGGTGAATCTCATAAAATAAATTACATGACTACATTGAGAATAGATAACCAAATAAAATATGCATTATCTTGAAAATATTATACACCGAATAATTGGTCTATCTTTACTTATTGGCATTATAGTGTGTTATATATTTTATATTATATTAAATTGCAGATATCTTGCATTTTTTGCACTGTGTTGATGACATGGACTTTTAAATGTTTAGGTGGGCCTAATTAGTTGTTCATTTTAAGTAATATTATAAGAAAAACTTGAGGCTCTTTGAGATTTAATTCATAAGCTTCATTGTGATCATTTTTTATTTGTATCAGATTTATGTAGGGGGCATACTTTAATGTTGTGCTATGACTCCATCATAAATATAGATTTGAAGCTATCACCTTCAATCATAATGTAGCATGCCCTTACTCGGTAATTTTCCAATGATGAAGGCATCTTTCACATAGAATTATAAGCCTAAATTTCTAACAACTACATCAATTTTAACATTCATTTAATAAATTTGTCATTTAAACTTATAAACCCAATTTAAGATAGTTATTTTTGTACATACAATGTGATATTTTCTATCTTTCAAGGTAGAACAATCTTTTTCTTTATGAAGTATAAATATATATATATATATATATATATA
>NW_018164444.1:80368915-80387339 GCF_001263595.1 Phalaenopsis equestris
ATATATATATATATATATATATATATATATGTATTTATATGCCTCTCATTGATCTCATGATAAGGATATGACTTCTAAGATTCAATTCTTAAGGTGGTACAAACACTTATCCCCTTATTTACATATTTCAAAGCCTAGAAGTTAACACACTAAAACGTAAAACCTCACTCTTCTTCTTATTATTTATTCTCTCAATAAGGAGAAACATAATATCTAACAATATCTCCATCTTTTGCACTTTCCATCTAATAACTTAGAGTCATGTGCTTATTATTATTAATGCACTGTATCATTTATAACAAATGCAGACTCCTCTAAACTTTAACAACTTAAATTAAATTTTTTTAGAAGTTGTGATATGAATCTCTCAAATCTTTTCTTTCATGTTCTGCTCGATTGTCTTCTTTTAATCCCTCTTATTTTCTTAACCCTAATAATCTAACAATATCTCCATCTTTTGCACTTTCCATCTAGTAACTTAGAGTCACATGCTTATTATTATTAATGCACCGTATCATTTATAATAAATGCAGACTCCTCTAAATTTTAACAACTTCAATTAGATTTTTATAGAAGTTGTGATATGAATCCCTCAATTTTTTTTCTTTTATGACCTGTTAGATTGTCTTTTTTTAATCCCTCGTATTTTCTTAACCCTGACGGAAAATAACTCAGCATGAAATATTATCCCTCCTATCCCATAACACATTCTCTCAAGTACACATCATAAATCACTAATTACTGTCAAGATAAGAACTTATCATTTACAACTAATTCATACTCAATATCAATTAAATTTGTAAGGATGGCTTAAATTTTTAGAACTTTATAAAACTTAACATAAATTGGTCTGTAACAAAATGGCAAAAAGCTTTTTAAAATAATTCTTATTTTATAAATAAAAATAAATAAATTTGATGTTGTTATGATATTTATAAATAATATAGTACTTAAAAAAAAAAATCATATCGAAATTTCGTGGAAGTTAAATGACATATAACCCCCATCTTAAGAAACAAGAACCGACACATGAATTTAAAATTCGCACGCTCCATTTAAAACCCCACCTTATGTTCGCCCAAAATGCAACCCGACGCTTTCAACCCCTCATCCCTCTCTCCCCCGCCGCGTATCTCTCTCTCTCTAATTTCTTTTTCCAATGGCAGGATATCCTCCTGGCCCTGGCTACCCCCACAGCGTACCGTCGGCTCCTCCCTATGCCGCTGCAACCCAGCCCTACGGCGGCGCGCCACCTCAGCCCTACGGCGGCGCACCACCTCAGCCCTACGGCGGCGCACCACCTCAGCCCTACGGCGGCGCACCACCTCAGCCCTACGGCGGCGCACCACCTCAGCCCTACGGCGGCGCACCACCTCAGCCCTACGGCGGCGCACCACCTCAGCCCTACGGCGGCGCACCACCTCAGCCCTACGGCGGCGCACCACCTCGAATGTGCATGCGGGCGGGGGAGCCGGGTACGAGCAACCGCCGGCTTATGGTGCGGCGAGCCCATTTGCGGCGCTTGTGCCGTCCGTCTTCCCCCCTGGGACGGATCCGAACGTGGTTGCATGCTTTCAGATGGCCGATCAGGATGGGAGCGGACTCATAGACGATAAGGAGCTGCAGCGGGCTCTGTCTTCGTATAACCAGAGCTTTAGCATTCGAACAGTTCAACTTCTTATGTATCTGTTCACTTCATCGAATGCTCGGAGGATTGGTGAGATTTTGTTATTGTTTTGTATGCATTAGAAGGCTAATTGTTGGAATCCGTTTCCTTTTTTTTTTTGCTAATTTTCTGTAGGAAGAATTGGAACAGGGCTCGATTATTAAAACTTTGGCGGTGTTTGGTAGCATATTATTTATAGGATTTAATCATGAATTTAACTTAAATCCAACCAAACACAAAAATAAATAAATAAATAAATAAAAATCCAATGCTCTGTTAACTCTAATTTTCCAGCGTTCCGCCTGTTTAGTCTTGCATTTCATTATTTTTATGACGTAAATCTGGATTTAGTAAATTTGACAGATCAAAAGAATGAAGCCAATCCCTTTCATTAAGCAGATTCTAGTGATGAAGAATAACTACCCCGAAAATTTGGCATAGAATATCAAAGGAGGAGCTCGGATCTTGAAGTAAAGATGGATTTGCCGGATTTGATGCTTTCGGGGATCCAAAAGAATTCTTCGATTTACTCCAAACAGTAGAACGTGTCTTTGAATATAAGGATATTCCACTAGATAGAATGATGAAACAAGCCTCCATTAAGTTAGAGGAGAGTGCATCTCTATAGTGGGAGAACTTTAAAATTTTTTTGATATCGAGAATGGAAGGGTAAAATTATTAGCTAATCCAAGATGGAAAGGGGGATGCAACACAAATATCTACCTTCACATTACAAGAATGATATATTCTTGAGACTTTACTAGTTACAATATCCTGGGTTAACCGCCTCAGCTTACAGACGGCGGTCAACCTCAAGATCAAGCATCAAGAGTACAAACAGCGGAATATCTAAGCTGACTCAACTAGAAGAGGAACCAGTACAGAGTGGAGAAAAAGTGGAGATTGTCAGTACTCTCGAATTTATTCCGCCAGTAAATTCAAGTGTTATAGTTTTGGGCATATGACATCTGATTGTCCAAATAAGAAAACGATCTCTTTCACCAAGCAGGGAACAATTGAAAAAAAAGGGCAATGACACATGAGATAATGAAACCTTCAGAGAGGAGTCTCAACTTTCAGCTGACAAGGACGAAGAGACTTTGATGATACAATCTGAGCATATGAGAGATACTCCATTAGGATTAACATCAGTTGTTCTAGAAGGTAGTGAATTTGAGGTAATAGACATTCATGCATAGTTTGTGGATGTGGTGTCACGAATTGTCTTTATTGTAGGCAATAAGAGGAGCATCAACACTACTGATATTAGTTGTTCAAGAGGATCATAAGTTCGAGCAACTGACAATAAACACATGGCAACTCCGTATAAGAGCAGGATTTTAAGGCATACAATCTACCTCCTAAGTTATCACTATTGAGAGATTGAATATGTCAAGATGAGAAGATTTTGAGCTACTTTTTGAAGGCTATATTGAGTAATATAAGTATGAAAATTCAGTTCAATTTAACAACACCTTCACAATCAGATGGCCAGACGAGCATGGTGAACTGTAGCTTTGAAATCCTCTTTAAGTATTTTGTGGAATGAACATCTGACAATGAGATCCAGGTCATTTAAGAGAAGAAGAAACTGCTCCTAAGTAATTGCCATTGAGAGTTGCCCAATTTGTCCTAGATTTCGTTCCAGAATTCACTCCTGATAAAGTTGTTTATCAGATACACTCGATCGAGTACGAGCAATGGGAGAAGGATGTTACAAATTTAATGGCTCGAAACTTAGTTTGCAAGAAAACTCATTTGTGTGTAGTTTCAGCTATGATTGTGCAAAAATAGGATGTCTACTTATTCTATTAGAATATGCTTTGGAATGACGTACGTGATCATAATTGTCTTGGGTAGACGTGAGCATATTTTTTGTATAGTGATCTTTTGGGAAGCTCAAACCGATAATTGATAAACCTTTCAAGATCCTAAAGAAGCTAAATGACAACACCTACAAAATCAACTTGTCAGAAGATAATGACAATTGTGCTACCGTCAATGTGACAAACCTAACTCCTTATTATGAGGAGACAATAGCTTCGACAGATGAGTTTGAAGTTCCTCCCAAACACGGGAGACTGATCCTTTGGTCTGAGGGCAGGAGTCCACGAATGCGGGAGGTGAAGGGTGCTTGGACCTTTTTGGTCCATTGAGGGCCAATTTGCTCTTCAAAAAGTAGTACTGTCTCTTTCAAGTAGAGGCGCCAACTATTTGTTTCCTTAATATTAAATATTTGCTTTTGTGTTATTTTAGGGTTAGTTTTTATTGTGTTTTTATTAGGGACATCAGTCAACGTCTTTCTTTTCTCTTCGAGGGCTGCAAAAGTCCAAGTGGTGCTCTGGCTGTATCTCACTACCGAGGTGGTGTTTATCCTTTTTCCACCTTTTCACATCCTTCCCGCACCGCTCCTTGTCTCCCTCCCTTGATGTAGTTGTCCAGAACAACAACTGATATTTTCTACTGTTTCGACCATCCCACCTGTCTTCCTCCTCCACCTTTGTTGTCGCCATCCTAGAATCGCCTCTATCTGGTTTTCTTCGTTGTTCCATCCATGCCTCTCTTATTGTTGTCGCCCAAATTTTAGTTCCCTGTTGTTTCCCTCTTATCCCAACCATCCATACCTACAACTGCCTAAAGTCCCCATGTTAATGCAACAACCTCCCTCCTACGTTCAATACAACCATTTCAGCCACCTGCCGCCCCCTCCCCCCATCCAGCCCACATAGCTGACCACCATCTCTCTAGATTTAACCTTAGTTTAAGTGTGTGTTGTTGTTTGTTGCAATTTTAGATTTATGTGTGTTTGGTTGTAATTTCCTATTTGAGTTACAACGATGATATTTTTTTTTTCATTGTTGTTCAGGTAAACTCCACTATCAGAGATTTAAAATGTTGAGAAAGCGTGGAGCTATGAATTCTTGTAAAATTTCATTATAATCATCATTGTGGAAGCTGCAACAATAAAAATATGGAGCAGTTATCAAATGGGCAAACTAATATGAACATTTTGGGTGTTTTTTACATTTTTTTAACATATATTTGCCCTCGGTGATTTAAATTAGGTTGCAGCGTGGCCTTGGACTTGAGACCTTATGACTTGTTTACCTCAGCAAATGCTAGTAACATTGATGATATTCTTGTTTTCGTTTGTTTTTCTCTATTTTGTTTTAGAATGAGTCGTCAGCCTGTCGATCGTCGTATACTTCCCTTTTCCCAATAAATTTCTTTTCCGAGTCATATGAACGACCTAAAAAAGAGAGAAACCGGAAAAAACGGACATACGACAAACAAGAGAAAACACAAAACGTGGAAAATCTACGTGTGCTAAACCTCGCAAGGATAGGTCAAGAGTGTCTGCTCAAACAAGATCAGGCGAAAGCATCTTAAACCGATATCCGCAAAAGAACACTTATGTAGACTACCCATAACTAGAGAGTCAGGTGTAAGTGCTTATTCTGGGGTCAAAAGCATTCCCAAGGAGACGTATCCCACTTGGTTAATTACATCTTGGAGGGTTCCCAAGAATACTCTCGATAAAAGGAGTTTCGCTTGGATTATCGTGAATTGGTGAAATAGGTACTCAAAGGAAGGTTATTTCGTGTGGGAACAGTCCCGATGCTTCAAAGCTCGCGCTAAGCCATCGGGCAGAGAATGAATCTCTCACATCCTAAATGGGTAGCGACTCATCGGCATACATGGTCTACGAAATAACCTAAATCATCTTGACGGGGATATCCCAACACATCAAAACACGTCCGGGCCAAAGGGCAGATCACAAATTGTCGTTTCCCAAATGGGCAACAGCTCATCGGCATCGGACCTTCAAAATGATATCAACGAAGTCAAGGAACGATAAGGCTTAAAGGGGCTCAACAAAAGGAAGACAGAGTGATCCTAAAAAGGTAGAAGTAACTGGGTGGGGGTACCACGAACTCGCAATATACAGCTACTAGGATCCTAAGTGTATCTGGTTGTGAAGGTAGTCGACCCAACAAGCCCTGAGATCCCCAGTTAGCAATCCGTGAATTGCATCATCCACGAGAACCTCGGTAGCTTTAAGGTCAATTGAAGGAAATTCTATCCTATGACTAAAAGATGGAGCTTCAAGAGGTGAGACTTATACATGCCGAAGTAGCGAGGATGTCTCAGAAAAGGAAAGAAAGTGGAGGTTCAACGACAAAGTTGGAAACGCTCCAAATAAAAGGACTTCACCCCGTCTGGGTCGGGGAGCCTTCTAACACAGCCTTCTAACACCCTAAGCAAAGCACACTAGACAACCACTTATAAAGAGGTATGCTGGGCCAGTAGGTTGGAGAAGCACGATGACTCCTTCTCGGGACATTCAAATATGATACAGTTATCTAGAGCGGTCCTTAAGTATTGTGGAGGTCCTATTAACATAAGCAGAAAAGTAAATATCAATTTTCTAAAGTCTTAAATATTTTAATCCTAAATTTTAATATTTAGAATATTTTATTTAGGATTTATATGTAGAGAAATTAGGAATAATTTTAGGGTCCTTAATGAGCCTAGATTATATCGTGAAATCTCAGATAAACTACAGAAAGAAACAAAGAAAACACATGTAAGTGCAGACATGCAATATGATGCAAAAAAACAAAACAAGTCAAATTAAAATAATAAACAGGCCGGTGTCGCTAGGTTGACAACATATCACAAAAAAAAAGATGGTCGAACTCCGCATATACATGTCCGGTCATAATTATATACACAATATAAAATACAGAATTAAGATACGGGGCACGAGCATCTGCCCCTGGTCCCCTCCACATGGTTTCCACGCCAAACGCCTCGGAACCCATGCTCGTGTCTTATTTTTGCTACAAGACTCCTAAACTCTAAAAAATACATAGGAAAAGAAGATACTCAATACTGAGTCATGCCTTAAAAGTGTGGGAGCTAATAGCACCTGCAAGTAAAAAGAGTCATAAATCATTACTTGCTCCTCCCATAACGGCACCTATGCGTGTGCATATAAATATGTATGACTCCCTGCAGAAAAACGCTCTAACACACTACCATACATATGCAGCATGCAGTCACACCACAAGCATAATGCAAAAGAAAGGTCTTGGCTAGGGCAACCAATCCAACAGAGAACAATAAACAAACATAAAAAAGACTACCTAACACCCTAAATCCTAGCCTAGCACACCATCTAATGAAAAATACGTCAACCTAGTATCTAAGTGCGGGGTAAGTTTGAGTATAGTATACTTTGACGGGGTCGTCATGTCGGCCCTATCCTAAATATTTGAAGGATCTAAAGGGTGTCACGAAGAGGGGTGACACAAGTTATATTTATTAGATCATTAGCACGGTTATACTCATGTCAATTTCGATGATTTTCGCATTGCTCACCGGGATCGACCCGATAAGCAATGCTCGTTAAGGCATCGCGATCGACACGGGGTCATTCTCCTAACGAGTCTGACTCGCTATCAATGCAAACATGCAAATGCAAATGCAGACAATTATATGAAAGAAGTGATGAGTGTACCGTGGGGCAGTGACTTAGGAAAAGATGGGCATACCGCTTAGGCAGCAGCCCGAACAAATGAGTGTGTTGTAGCGACAGTGACTTGAAGGGTGGGCGTGTCGTGGAGGCAACAACCCGAAGAAGGTCGGTAGAACCAAAGTGATCGGTCGACCAGACCAGGGTGGCTGGTCGAACCAAAGTGAGATGCTCACCGGGTCGGGACGTCTGATCGTAGCGAGGTGAGATGCTCACCAGGTCGGGGCGTCCGGTCGTAGCAAGGTGAGATGCTCATCGGGTCGAGGCGACCGATCAGAGCGAAGTGAAATGCTCGTCGGGCCAGGGCTGCCGGTAGGAGCGAAGTGAAATGCTCGTTGGGTCGGGGCGGTCGCTAGGAGCGAAGTGAGATGCTCACCGGGCCGGGCAGACCGATAGGAGCAAAGTGAGATTCTCACCGGGCCGGGGCGGCCGATCGGGGCGAAGTGAAATGCAACATGCACCAAACAAAAGTGCAATATGCAGCAAACCAATATGTAGGTAACAAACCGGGATCGTGCTAACGACCTCGCATAGGTACCCAGGGCTGACGCAGTTGAATCTGCGGCATCACCGTGTCCAGCTTTGGCGTGGCAATGTGAAAAGTTTCTCCCTTCGATTTCTATTAGGGGAGACTCTCCGCCGTTCGTAGGGTGGACTAGCTACAAAGTTTTTTCCGCTCTACGAACACCCAAGATTTTATAGGAGGGACTAGCAACAAAGTTTTTTCCGTCCTCTAAGATCGAACTCAACTAATACTAATCCCTCCAAGGGACCCTCCAAGGGAGATTAGGAGCGTCAAAACCGTGGGAAATTGGGATTTCGACCCGACGGGGTTAAGGCCTAAGACTCACAACACGAGGGATCACTCGGCTTCGTCCAAAACCGGTCAACGCATGAGATTCCTACCTTACAACTCTAGAGATGTGACTCACACGCCTAGACATCACTAAAACCGTAGGGCCAAATCGACGATCAATCACGTAGGTACGTCGCTGCATCGGCGCACGCACCCCGTGTGGGCGATTGAACCCACACGCCTAGACATCACTAAAACCTAGGGCCAGTTAGGAGTTAGGAAACCCCCCCACCGTGAAGGTTGTAGACGCGTTTTCTTTGCTCGCTCCAAGCTCACCGTCGTCTGATCCATGCTCTAGTGTGCCTCGTAGAACATGCACATGACAACAAAAAGACTCAATGAGGGCAGGTAGTTAGTGATGTATGCAAAGTATTTGAAAATAATGAATTTCGACATATAAAAATATAACTAAAATATACCTTCAAGAGGAGGGTTGACGGCGAATCTTGCGTCGCAACGCTATCGCCGCCTCGACAATGGAGAGGGAAGTGTGTTGCCCTATGTTCTTGAGCACGAAGGAGGCGACAACAGGAACCTCGCTGTCGGGGTTTCATCGGCGGAGGAGGCCTTGCCGACGGGGGAGGAGCCAAAGGAAGGCTTCACCGGGAAGGAGGAAGCTCGGACCGAGAATGGAAGCCGACGAAGGAGGAGCTGAAGTCCCTGGAGGAGAAGTTTGATGTATGGTCGGCGGCGTCGAGCTTCGCCGCGGAGAGGAGCGACAAGGAGAGAGAGCTCGGTGTGTGGCCGACCAAGAAGAAGAAGGAGGAGGAGAAGTTGGCAGTTCGGAGCAGGGACGCCGACAACTTCGTTCGCCGGCGAGGAGGGGTCGGTGGGATGTCTCCGGCGAGATAGGGAGGCCGCAGATGCGGCTGGCCGAGAGGAGGACGCTCGAGTCTCCCGAACAGCGGCTGGAAGAGGCTTCGACGAATGAGGAAGGTCCGGCGGCGGGCTTCACCGGCGAAGGAGATCCGGCGAGGCGAGAGGTGAGCGCGAGCTAGGGGGGTGCGGGGCTGTGGCGGTTGCAGGCTTCGCGATGGATCTGGGGAGAGAGGCTGAGAAAATGGTGTAGGTTTTAAAAAATATGAGGCTGAGAAAATGGTGTAGGTTTTAAAAAATAAAAGATAATATATAATAATAATAATAATAATATATGATAATAATAATATTATTATTATCGTTATTGCAATTCTAGCTCGTGCACGTCCTCGCAGCGAAGTGGATGTCCTTCCTGGCTAAAACCGACCACAGTCCGTTTTGCCATCCGGGGTCATTCAGACCATTTTTTCAACAATCAGACCAAAAATGATAATTTGTACATTTTTAGCCCCCCGCGAAGACATGGCGAAATAGACGTCCTTTTTAAGTGAAATCGACGTTCCGGACTCACTCGTGTGGTCCGTTTCGCCGTCCGGGATCATATAGACAACTTCGCTAATGATCGCATCAATTTGAGTTAATTTCACACGCTGCGCCACGATTAATATCCGTCAACCCGATCGAAATGGTCCGACGTGTCAAATGTCGACCGGCTTTCGCATAAGCAAAAACCAAAGCCTAGCAAAATGATAGCAGAATGACCCTGACTAACTCAACACGTGCCGAAAGGTCCTGGGTGGGTGTCTAAACTACCGGATGGCTGCGGACAGACCTTAAGCTATCCTGAGTCATGCAGGTGAACACCCTACACTCGTGACATAAAAAATTGATGTCAACAATTCTCTCTCTCTCTCTCTGTCTCTCTATCACATACACGCATAAGCAGACATATATTGTGCATTATACATTTCAACAGCGATCAAATTTTTTTCCTAGTTCTCTCTTTCCATGATGGTATTAGAGCCATATTTTGATTAATTTCTTCTTAATCATGATCCAATGTTCATCTTTTCCCAACCTTTTTTAAAATTTTCAGACCAAATCACAATGTTGCGTCTACGTTAACAGTATTTACGTAATGCCATCTTCTCCCACTATCTACACCAACCTCAATTGAATTTACCCTTCCACCTTCATTTTACCAACAACTCTAGAGATGTGACTCCTCTTCACCTCAGAGCACGAGGTCAAGGGAATTTTTTTTTAAATTTTATTTTAATTTTGAAAAATATAAAAATGGTTTTATTTAGGATATTTTTATATGAAGAGATAGGAAAAGAGATTTGATGTGTAAGACCCACTAAACTTATCAAAACCCATGACAAGTCTCATAAAAGTTTTCATATTTTAACTAGAGAATCTATATTTTGATACTTTCATATTTCAGGGTCTGAATCTCCCAAAGGAACATTATTCCTAAGGTCAATTACATCTCCAAAACGTTTGAGAATACTCAACAACGAGATGGTTCTTCTATTCCAATTTTAGTCTATAATTTCAAAGGATTTATGCCCCTAAAGATAATAAAAAAATGAATGAGCTTAAAGGGGTACGGTTAGGAATTTTGGAACAGTTAGGTAGAACTTAATTGGGATTTCATGTATTTGTGATCTCGGGTCATCATACTCTAGACCTATGTAGACATGATGGTAGTTGACATAATCCGATCAGAGATTTTTTGTCAACAATTCTGAATAATATAATCTAAAGAAATCTTGTAAACCCAGAGCTAAGAAGAAGACAAAATTTCTAGACTCTATCCAGTAGATCGAGAAGGAATATAGGGCTTACTCTTCTAAAAACGTGAGAGGTTCATAGAACGAGAGGAAAATGATAATTTGACTGGTAGAGTGAAACTACCAACCTAGTCTTACTATTTTTTATGAATTAAGATTCCCTTTAAACTGCCTAAACTTGTTAGACTGTCACATACTTGAGTTCAGAAAATTAGAACGTCCATTAAGTATTAATGGACCTAGTCTATCTCATAGGACATGTATGACAAAATTCTATGTCCTTAATATTTAGGCTTGACTAATGCACGACAGTTTGGCCATTTTATGACTAGTGCATTTTTTAGACTGTTTTAAAAAGTGAATACACATTTATAGATGAAGTGGTCTAACTGTAAAAATTAAATTTTAGGTGTTACATATGTAAATACATAAAATTTGTGTGGTATTTATGTAAATCTTTCCTTTTAATCTAATGATGAAAATTAATCTATCATAATTAGAACTTATATAATTGGATAGAGATCTAAATAGCATATAGCATGCCACTCCTTTTTATCTCTCTCTCTCTTATATATATATATATATCTACATAGATAGATAGATAGATAGATATTCAAATAAATATTAAAATGTACTTTCATATACTGCAAAGAAAATATATTTTCAAAGATACTTTCTTAAAATCCAATAATTTAACATAAGACGACTTTGCCATTCATATGCGTTGATATTTTTAACCACACTAGCTTTTGCACGTATTATATGTTCTGATAGGCACAACCTTGATGTTGGTATAAGTAGGTTTTGTTATTCTGCCATGTGTGTTATATTATCATATTTGGCTGGCCGTGTTATAATGACTTATAATTATGTACAATAGGTTCGAAATAGTATTCTCTGTATGTGCTAAAAAATGCAATGCCCTTTGATGACGTTGTTGGTTGCTAGGTACAATTTTGTGCTAAGCTTAAATAAATTGTGATTGGTCAAAGGATATACATGCGTAATACCTTTTGCACCTCTATATTTTCACTTACATTTATATATTTTTAGTCAGAAAGCTATGTAAATGATCTAATTCACATGCATAATTTTCACTAGTACTCTCTTAAATCAAAAAATAATTCAAATAGAAAATAATCAAGGAGGCAAGAATCAGGGGCAGACTTTATGTTTATATATATATATATATTTGTATGTTTACATTTATGTATATAAATTAAAATTGGCTTATATTTTATGTAATGTCTAGGCTTTTATATTTTCATTTTTCATTGGAGTGAACTTTCATAAACCAAGCAAAACCCTGCTTTTCTCTCTCTTTCAGCTTGCATATGTCCATCTAAATATTTGTTTGCAATTGCATGTTTTTAATCTTCATTAATAGTATGTGATTTTCAGGACTAAATATTATCAATGAGCACAGGGAAAATTTTCATTGTATAAATTTAATCAAAATGCTAAGTAGCATTAAAATCAACTTCAGGAACTTGACTTCTCACAAGCAATATATTGAAATCCATTACGAAGAGAAGGGCAATGCAATGGTGGAAAGAACTCAAAAATTGTGAGGATTGCGATGGGTCAATCAATCCATTGAGCTAGCCTAGGATTTAAGAGGGTATACTTGATCCAACAAGAATGGAGTCTCCAGCTCAATCAAGGAGCATCCACTAGAGTTTAAAAGACCAATGAGCTTTCATTGGGCTTGATGTTGTTGGCTTGTTCGCTTTAGAGACTAGGATTCATTGAGCTCAAATCATGTTTTATATTTGGGAGGTCGGGTGAGAGGAAGAAGTTGGGATTGATAGAGGGAAGTGAATATCAAGCTTGATTGCTCGAGTCAAACTATATATGATCAATTGGAGCTTGACCCAACCATGCTTTGAGGATGGTCAATTATTGTGGTGTAGGGCATTGCTCAGCGCTAGACTAGGTGGACGGTTGTGTTAAATGCAATGATGCAACAAAATGGATGTCAATTCTTTGCTATTATTGCCCTTAAATCTCCTTATCAGTGTCTTTAAGAAAAGGTTCCTAATTACTCTATCTGATGAGTTTTTGGTTGTGCTTAATTTGTTCTTGTCAAGCTGATACAATAAACTCTAAAATCGCTCTCATTTCTCTTGTTTCTTAGGGTACGTTGTCATTGTTGGGATCTTATATTGAGCAACTTTGAATCTCTCATTATATCATTTTGGGAGGAAATAACACAATTGCTTCACCATTTCAAGTTCATCTATCTACACCTGAGTTCACGAAATCATTTTATATTGACACGTTTGATGCAACAAAGCCACCTAATTCGGGTGATATTTATCTTTGCTGATATAGTCAGACCTTCTATAGAAACACCTCATTTAATTCCTGAAATTCCAACTATTTGACAATTTACAAGTTCTACAAAATGTAATTCTCCATATTTTTAATAAATTTATCGTGTTTAATTCTCCATTTTTTATAAGCCTAGTACTAATCGTGAAGCTTGTTCTGATCCCCATTAGTAACAAACTATACAAATAGAACTTGATTTCCATGTTATACTGAAATTTGAGAGTTGGTTGATTTATTTGAGGGAAGTTTTTGTTCATCATAGATGGCTATATAAAGTCAAGACCCACTTTGATGGGTGTTTTGAGCTTCATAATGACCTCTTAATAGGAATAAAAATTTGACTGCGCTGAAATAGCTGCTTTTGTCTCTCCTCTTACATTTTTGTGCTCCCTCATAGCTATTGAAAATCTTACGTTTGCCTTAACACTGATCTTGAATACGAAGCTTATATAAGCTCACTACTTATGGTCTGTTTGAGGCAGTTGCAGTTTATTAATAAGCAACTGCGCAACAGCTGTTGCAGGAAACTGTTGCAGATAAGCTGACTGTCTATTTGTTTTTTGCAGTTTCAAAATAGTTGTGCTGCAGCAATTTCTAGGCAAATGACCATTTTGCCCGTGTACTGTAATGATGTTTACAACAGAACTGTCATACCGACATATTTCATGCTTGAAAGCAAGTATTTAGTGCAAAATATTACAAAATAAAAATAAACATCTCACTAAACAATGAGTAGCATAATTACCAAAATAAAAAAAAGACTTAAAATAACAATTAATAATATGATAATATTATTTTTAAGAATTGTTCGCACTAACACATTCACAACACCACTAACACAAACTCATCCATACGCTAACACCTCCACACACAACAACCACCACCTCCACAAACAAACAATGCAACGCACCAATAAATCAACATCATTGCCATCACCAACATATGACTCATATATGTTCCAAGTAATCATTTATATTTTCAAGTCACTACACGTGCAATCAACACCGCCACATATATTCGGCCCACAACAAGAATATAATAGAGCAAACAGAAAATCATAATCCAACATCAACCGAAAAACACCCCCTGTTTCGAAGCCATTACACGTGCAATCAGCACCACCATATATTTTTGACCAACATCAAGAACATAAAAGAGCAAATAAAAAAAACAAAATCTAACATCAACCGAAAACCATCACCTATTTCCAAGTATTGCACGACTAAAAATTCCAAAATCCAACATCAACTGAAAACCATTGAAGGATAAGAGCACGGAGAACCCATGAAAGTCTCGGGCACACAAGCATTTGCAAAATAGAAAACCACAAGATTTATGCTAAGCTAGAGAATACTGAAACAGAGAAAGAGGCAACACCGTATTTGTAAGAATCACGCAAAAGAGGGGGGATTTGGGGCAAGAATCACGAGAGAGGTTGCCCCGTGAGGAGCGCGAGAGAGAGGGATGTTAGGGTAAGACTCGAGAGAGAGAAAGTGGCATTGGGTAACGTAAGGGTACCTCCGTCACAACATAACGAAGGAACGCGGGCTGCGGGGTCGAACCCACTGCCGCGTTTCCTCTCGATTAATCCCAAGAAGTAGTTGTGCCGCACTTTCCAAATGACAGACCCAACGTTTCGAAGCCACGTCTTGACAAATAATCTGCCCCAAACGGACACTTAATCTTGATGTTCTTTTATGCAAGTTTTGTTGAACTATGATGTGCTATCTCTATAGCCTCTAATGCGGTCCTTGAGTATGGTTTGCATAGTTCAACAACACTACTATATTACTTTCTTATGCGTGTGTGTATAACAACCTAGTTATTATATAGTCCTAAATTTAAATTGCATGGTGTATGCGGCACCTTTTTTATTTTAAATCTTAGTCTAATTCTGTTTCATAAGAGTGGTCAAAATGTTAGAAATGCGTGAAATTTATTAGTCTTGAATCCCTCATGCTTTTTTTTTTTTTTGGTTTCAGGTCCAAAGGAATTCATCTCATTATTTTACTGCCTTCAGAGCTGGAGGGTAATCATATAAAACTCGCCAGACAAGTTCTTACACGATTCTTTTTTCTTAGGTAACGTGAGCATTGTCTATTGTTCCAACTCAATGAAAATGGTTATTATTGCAGGTTATATTCGAGAGGTTTGATCGTGATCGCAGTGGCAAGATCGAAGAGTCAGAGCTCCGAGAAGCCCTTCTCAGCTTGGGTTATGCAGTTTCCCCTCCTGTGTTGGACCTGCTACTGTCGAAGTATGACAGAAGTGGCGGCAAAAGCAAAGCGATTGAATACGACAATTTCATCGAGTAAGGTCCTTTTTCTCTTCTTCCACAACTTCTGTATATCATTCATCTATATGGACATATTTGCTAATCTATGTTTTTGACATGCTCTTATTGAACTGCAGATGCTGCCTCACTGTAAAGGTAATGCATTTTTTGTTTTTTTTCCTTCTATTTTAAATTTGTTTTTATTATGGAAAATTTACATACATACCATACAATTCTTATGAATTTATATATCTAACCCCAAATGTTCGATATTTACACTTATAACGCATTTGTATCTTAAACCTATGCATGAGGTGTATTTCACTTTTAAAATAGTGATGGCGATATTTTTGATGTGATGTTAATGATTTGAGTGTTATGGATGTGAACATGAATGTATAGGTGTTAGATATGTAAATACATTAGAATTGTGTGGTATGTATGTAAATGCCCCTTTTATTTTGTTTATTGTTCATGGAGACCAGTGTTTGAAAGTCAGCATGTTGGATTGTTTCAGGGTTTAACAGAGAAATTCAAGGAAAAGGACACAATGTACCTCGGTTCTGCAACTTTCACTTACGAATCGTTCATGCTTACTGTGCTTCAATTCCTCATTGCCTGATGGTATTGATACATAGAACTGTTGCTTTCGTTCTCTTAAGCTCTTTGAAATTCTTGTAGGCTTGTCAGTCTTGTAGTGAGTATTTGTTGCTGCATCTTGACTCTTCGTTATTGTAACATATAGTTTGTAATTGTAATTTGAGAGGTTTATGTGATTTGATTTTGCTGTAGTGAATTTGAGGAGCAATGGTGATTGCGCTTCCTGTAAATGTTTTATAGTGGAGCTGTGCATATCCTAAGTTATTTCATCAACAGTGTTCATGAATATATTGAGAAATTAATTTAGATTATATATAGTGCACATTGTCACTTGGTATTTGTGTAATTTTTTGTGCTTATTTGAACTTTTATCTGCTTCCATTCCCCAATTATATAACAAAATTTGACTTAGGTGTCTGATTAACATCGAGTTATTATTTAGTTTGAAGTGTTTGTGAGGGAATAGTTGCTTGGGGACACTTGTTGGTGATATGGTAAAGCTTCTCATTTAGTTAACTTGGATTTTAGATAGTTGCATGAAGTTCCCTCTGTGAACCAACTAATGGCTTGGTTTAGCCATAACAGACACCTTGGGTGGATCCAAGAGCTAAAAAAGGTATTTGACTGATCCTGATTCCTGAGTGGTCCAGTGGTTCAAAAGTTATGGGACAGTGGGGTTAGCTAATTTTGGTGTTATGGGTGAACCAAGTTTTTGATAAGGTATTTTCTTCATGAACGTCCTTTTATATAACAGTGAGATTTTGTAATGATATAATGTTATGTAAAAACAAGTGTGATGGGGCGTGAGGCTTAAATTGCTTGCTCCATAGTGTCTTCTTGAGCCTCCCTAAGTCTCGTATAATGGCTGGTTGAGCTTTTTAAATGCTTAGTATAAGACATCCATTGGAGCCGGGCCACTTCGCTTCTATTATAAGTTTCTCATTTAGAGAATCCCGCCTTCCTCTTGTTTCCGAAAAAAAAACTAAGTTTTAATTTCGGGTTTCCTTAGTTGTCTCCCGGCTCTCCCGCCGACTGATTTGGATTCACGAATTAATGCTGTTTCCTCATTAGCCCGTTCGCCAATCATTCGAAGTGATATTTGGCAATTAAAAGTTTGCCTTAATGGGCCTTAAATTGGGCCACTTGAACAGAGCAGGAAGGAATTGTATATTTTCATACGGATCCCTCTTTTTGCTTCTGCTATGTGCTTACGGGAAGAATAATACTGTAAGGCTGCTCCACGGTTTTTCTTCTTCCCGTCGTGGCCAGTGGTTTTGTGCTTACGGGAAGAATAATACTGTAAGGCTGCTCGGTTTTTCTTCTTCCCGTCGTGGCCAGTGGTTTGTGAGAGAGAAGGAGAGGAGAGAGTGTGAGATAGAAAGAGAGTTTCTTGTAAGTTGATATGATCAACGGTGTAATGTGCAAAATAATAAAATTCTTTGTAACTCCGTGGACGTAGTCAATTTGCCGTACCACGTAAATATGTGTGTTCTTTTCTATTTGTGAATTTTTTCGTTCCAATTTTTCATTTTATTATCGTCGTTTTTCACAATAATTAGTATCAAAGCCAAGATTTAGGTCTAAGGAAAGCGATGACCGGAGACGAAGTAAAGGTATTCGGGATCGAGAAATTTGATGACACGGATTTTGATTATTTGATGATGCAAATAGAGGGCTACCTCTATGGAAAAAAAAATTCATCTTCCGCTACTGGGAAAACAATCAGAAAAAATGGACGAGACTGAATGAAATTTGTTGGATCGACAAGTTCTGAGAGTTATTCGATTAACTATGTCGAGATCTGTGACATACAACGTCATTAAGCAGAGAATGACTGCAGATCTCATGTCAACTTTGTCAGGTATGTATGAAAAAACATCAGCAAATAACAAGGTTCATATGATGAAAAAGTTATTCAATTTGAAGATGACGGATGGTACAGCTGTTGCACAACATATGAATTATTTAATACTATTACAACTCAATTATTGTCTGTGGAAATTGAATTTGGTGATAAGATACATGCACTGCTATTGTTGGTTTTTTTGCCAAATAATTTGGAAGCCATGAAGATGTCGGTTAGTAATTTTATAGAGAGATCTAAGTTGAAATATGATGATATTCGTGATTTGATTTTGGCTGAGAATGTGCGCAGAAAAGGTTTTGGCGAGACCTCGGGTTCGAGCTCAGCTCTAAATGTTTATTCTAGAGGGAGATCACATGACAGAAACTCAGACAGAGAAAGATCAAAATCAAAACACAGAGATAAGAGCAAGTCAAAATCTGGTCAACAAGCAACCTGCTGAAATTGTGGAAAAGCTGAACACATAAAGAAGAACTGTAAAAATCTCAAGAAAACAAAAAACTCAAGTGCTAATGTTGTAACTGAAGTGCAGAAGGCACTGTTACTGCAGTTCAAAGTTCTATTGATGACTGGATATTAGCTTTACGGGCTTCCTTCCATACATATTCACATTGGGAGTTAATGCAGAACTATGTTGCAGGTAACTTTGGGAAGATATATCAGGCTGATGGAGAATTA
>NW_018164444.1:80387796-80393333 GCF_001263595.1 Phalaenopsis equestris
GGCTTGCCCTTATAGGAAGCTTTTTCCGAACCCAACATAATATAAACCCTATTTAATTCTTTATATTAAATAGGGGAATTTGTCGGCCAATACATTGGTTTTTGCAGACCAAACGGATGTCATAATTTTCTCTAGTTTATTTGATCGAGTCTCACCCTCAATTCTGATGTTCATCCTTCGAGATAGATACAGGATTTGAGATAGAGCGCTCTTTCATCTAAACTATGAAAATTATGGGGTCAGTTTAACTTCACCTTTTTCAAAATTAAAATTTTTAAAATGTTCTTTCGAAGCGGGCAACGGGATTTCAATTCCGATGAGCGACAACTTACGGGCAAACCCCACACCAAAAATAGTGCCGACAAGCATTTAACACTGTATTTTACATGATCAATAGAGGGTCATATGTTCCATTAGACTGTAAATTGCCTAATGATGCCTGGAGTGGAAAAGAGGTCAAATTTTCTCACCTTAAGATTTTTTGTTGTCTTTCTTATGTTCTTATTAATCCTGCGACTTATAGTAAGCTTGAGGCTAAGTCAACGAAAAGCTATTTTATTGGTTATGGAGACGAGACATTTTGTGATCGTTTCTAGGGTGATCAGAATCTGAAGATCATAAGAAGCAAAAATATGATTTTCAATGAGAAGACCATGTACAAAAACAAGTCCAGTACAGTTTCTGAAGTGACCCCTCATGAATTCGAGATGGAAAGGTTTAATGATCTACCAGAGGTCACAGTGCAAGGCAGTGATGGAAGTGATGAGGAAAGTGAGTCTAGGACACTCATTCATATTGTTTTGCAATCAGCTTTAGAGTTGTCTACCCTTACAGCTACATTTCGCAGGTCCGTCAGAAATAAACGTTCTCAGCGTTACTCACCAATCTTGAACTCGACATCACGTTGATAGATGATGAAGAACCACATGGCTATGAAGAAATCTTGCAAGATAAAAATTTGAGCAAGTGGGAGCTGGCTATAAAGGAAGAGATAGATTCTTTGTTAAAAAATTAGACATGGGAGCTGACAAAACTTCCACCAGAGAAGAAGGCATTGCATGACAAGTGGGTGTACCAGGTGAAATTGAGCATGATTGAAATAAAAAGGAAAATGCTAGACTTGTTGTAAAAGACCTTCAACAGAGAGGATATTGATTATTCTGAGATCTTTTCTCATGTGGTGAAGCTCATAACCATCAATATGGTATTGTCCATGATAGCTATTGAAAATCTATTCCTTGAGTAATTGAATGTGAAGACAGCCTTTTTTCATGGAGATCTTGAAGAAAACATCAATATGCACCAGTTTGAGGGGGTTGTGTAATGGGGAAAGAAAGATTCAGTTTGCTGACTAAAGAAAAACTTGTATGACCTAAAGCAAGCTCCTAGACAGTGATACAAAAAATTTGATAATTTCATACAAAATGCATGGTACACCAGATGTCAGGCAGATCACTATTGTTATGTTAGACATTTTAACTATTCTTACATCATTCTACTGTTGTATGTGGATGACTTGCTTATTGCAAGGACCAGTATTGATGGATCAATAATCTGAAGAAGCAGATGTCAAAGCACTTTGCAATGAAGGATTTGGGAGCGGCAAAGCAAATCCTTGGCATGAAGATTGTCAGAGGCAGAGTCAGAGGCATGTTGAGGCTTTCACAGGCTGAATATGTGACAATGGTCATGAGCACGTTCAATATGGATAAGGTCACACTAGTTGGCACGCCTTTGGGCAGTCACTTCAGACTCATCAAAAATCAATCTTCCAAGTTAGAGGAGGAACAAGACTACATGAGTACGGTTCCTTACATTTCAGTTATTGATTCACTTATGCATGTTATGGTTTGCACAAGATCGGATATTGCCCATACAATGGGAGTTGAGTGTAAATACATGAGTAATCCATAAAAGAAACATTGAGAAGCTGTGAAGTGGATCTTGAGATACTTAAGAGGCTCCTCAAAAACCTACTTGTTTTTCTTAGGAAAGATCTTGGAGGTGCATGGCTACGTTGATGTTGATTTAGCTGGAGACATTGATAGTAGAGAGAGTACTACATGTTATGTTTACACTCTTGGTGGTACTGCAGTGTCATGGAGCTCAAATCTACAGAAGAAAATTTCTTTGTCCATTATAGAGGCTGAGTATATTGCAATGTCAGAGGCTACAAATGAGATGATATGGATACAAAGTTTCTTCGAAGAATTGGGTAAGGAGGTTCAAAAGGGCACTCTCTACAGTGATAGTCAGAGCGTCATATTTCTTGTCAGGAATTCAGTATTTCAATCCAGAACTAAGTACATTCAGATCTGGTATCACTTCTTTTGATCATTGTTAGCTGACAGACAATTGCTACTTGAGAAAATTTGTGGAAGCAAGAATCCTGTTAATATGTTGACAAAGGTTGTTACTCTTGAGAAATTTAAGTTGTGCTTAGCTTCAGTTAATCTTCTAGTTTGAAGATAGGGGCTTTAGTTGCAGAGGTGTAGGATATCACGTTTGAGGAAGAGGACGATGCAGCTAGTGTCCCAGTCTCAAGTGGGAAAATTGTTGGGTATTGTCGAGCCCAGTCCACTTCGCTTCTTTTGGAGGTTTCTTATTATGATATTAGAATATTTATATCCTTTCTAGCTTCTCCTATACCTTCCTATAGAGAATCTCGCCTTCCTATTGTTCCCCAAAAACTGAGTTTTAATTTCAGAATTTCCTTAATTGCCTCCTTGCTCTCCCGCCGACTGATTTAGATTCGTGAATTAATGTTGTTTCCTCATTTGTTGTTCGACAATTATTGGAAGTGATATTTGGCAATTGAAAGTTTGCCTTAATGGGCCTTATATTGAACCATTTAAGTAGAGCGGGAAGGAATTGCATGTATTCTTACGACTCCATCTTCTTGCTTCTGCTGTGTGCTTACGGGAAGAATAATATTGTAAGGCTGCTCCACGGTTTTTCTTCTTCTTCTCGACGTGGCTAGTCGTTAGAGAGAGAGGAGAGGAGAGGAGAGGAGAGGAGAGAGAGAGAGAGAGAGAGAGGAAGAGAGAGAGTTTCTTGTAAGTCGATTCTCAAAATAATAAAATTCTCTGTAACTCCGTGAATGTAGGTAATTTGTCGAACCACATAAATCTGTGTTTTTTTTGTGAAAATTCTCTTTCTAATTTTTAGCTTTACTGTCGTCGTTTTTCACAACAATCCAACAAGTACTCAAGGTAGTGACAGGCTTTGATAGATTTCAAGTTTGGAGGTGTTGGGTGAGGGAACAACTTCTCATTTAGTTAGATTGAAGTTTGGATGGTTAAATGAAGTTCCCTAAGTGAACCAAGGAAATGACTTGGTTTAGCAATGATAGCCAGCTTAAGCAAATCCAAGAGCTAAAAAATAGTATTTGACTAATACAATCACTCCCCATTTCTCAGGAACACAATATATAAGACTAACCCAGACACTATCTGAAATGGGGTAGATAATACCTGCATAAAGCCACTTCATTATCTCTTTTTTAACGACGCCTTTTATGACAAGGTTTAATCTTCTGTGAGGATCTGCCCTAAATTTATGATCGACTTCCATAAGGATCCTATGCAAACATATCGAAGGACTAATTCCCTTTATATCTGTTAGAGTCCATCCAAAAGCTTTCTTAAAGTTCCTTAAAACACTCATCAATTTTTCATCTTGTAAACTGCTCAGTTTTGATGAGATGATCATTGGCAATGTAGTTGACTTCTCCAAGTAAGCATGCTTTAAATATTTGGGAAGCACCTTCATCACAAGTTTAGATGCTTCCTCAATGGAAGGGATTAGAGGCTTAAAATGTTCACTGGCATCCAGTAACTCAAACCTCTCCCTAAAAATCTTTGGATTATCCTCTACCAATAGAGTAAATTCATCAATAAAGTCAGTAAAATCATCCTCACTCAAATCTTGCTCCACGGGGTTATAATGTAGTCACCTTTTTATGATACTAAAAAGGAAACATTAAGGTACTCGTGCACGAAAATGGATAAGAATATTGATATTGAAGTATCTTAATTGATACGAATTTTTAAACGGTACACTTATGACGGTTAAATACATATTAAAAAGATATTGATATGTAAATGATATTGTAAAACAATAAATATTTAAAATCACATTGAATGAACATATTTGATAGTAGAAACATTCAAATGCTCTTAGATTGATTTGCATAAAATTTAACTGGTAAGTGTGTTATTCTTTTTTTATTTTGTTGCAACAGTTTTGGAGTATGAATATTCACTAGCTATAGTAAGCTCATTGTTGTTTTAAACTAATATTTCAGTTTTAATTAAGTATTAAAATAGCGATAGAAAATAAAATATTTATAGAAAGCATGAATAATTAGTAATTAGATAAATTTAATTAAATTATTTTAATTTACTTTTTCTGTGACTATCTCATATGTTAAATGTTAGTTATAAAAAATGACTATATAAAATTTTATTTTTCACCAACTAACAGTCTGTATCCGTCTTAGTTAATTCCAAGTTTCGGGTTGGGTTGTCATATAGACTGATAATAAATCCACTTGGGCAAGTTTCACTCGACTTGATTAGAAACTTTGGATTACAGCTTGACTCAAATTCAACATAAAATAAAAAAAGAATCAAGCCGAGCTGGCTCAACTAAAAATAATTTGGTCCTGAGTTGATTCAAAAAAAGATTGAGTCAAGCTTACAACTATAAGGCTAAGCTTCTTATAACAGCAATGAAAAAGAATGGTAAATTTTATGACTGCCACCCACATTAGGAAAAATTATTTCATATGGTAACTTTACACAGAGCTGTGTACGGTCATCCAATAAAAAACAACCCTCCTTAAAAGCTTTATAAAAGTGGGGCCCATTTTAAAATTTTAAATTTTTTAAAAAATAATGTTTATTACTAAAATGATTGGGGGTCGTAGGTACGGATTTTGTACCAAATAAGCGCTCCCACATTAGAGTGAATATAAGAATCTTGCTTGTTATCTGCAATTATTTCCCACATCATATTCACATTTTTGTTTTAAAAAATTTATAAATTAATAAAATTTAATCAAATTTCATGTATTTCTCCTTGCTAAAAATAATAATAATAAGAAGAAAATTAAAATTTCACATAAAAACAACATTAATAAGCATGCACCTAATTCAACACTTTTTTCATTTAAACATGAAATAGCTTAACAATAGAACACTACTGTAAAACCAATATCCAGATACACTCTTCTATTGAATTTAAAAAAAAAAAGGAAATTTACATACAAAGCTCACAATTCTTATATATTTACATATCTCACACCTAAACTTTCCTATTTACACACAAAGCACTCGAATTTTTAATATCATGTCAAACATGGCATTATTATCACTTTTTAAAGTAAAATACATCTTTTCATGCATAGAGTTAATAAAAAAAATCAATGTTCTATGTATTTAAATATGAAAACTTAGCGGTGAGATATGTAAATGCAAGAAAATTGTGTGCTAAGTATGTAAATTTATCCAAAAAAAAAAAAAAAAAAACTAATA
>NW_018164444.1:80393486-80404121 GCF_001263595.1 Phalaenopsis equestris
CCCTATATGAATCATCAAGGTATAAATCAAAACTCCATCTTCAAGAACAACACTATGAAACTGCATTCTCCCATTGAAATTGAGCACCAGAATATCCTGTTCTTTGATCACTCCTTGATCCTAAAAACTGACCGCGCTGCCATGTCCTCTGGGGCTGCACCTTCTTCTCAAACAAATAGTTATTCCTGCCGCTGCTACCAGAAAACTTCCAACTACTGTTCATTCTATCATCATGTACTGTACAGCTTGAATTCATGTTCTTCCAATCACTATTTCTTCTATCCTCACCATTTTTCCAGCTCTGGTGATGCCTCCATGATTCATCCTGATCTTTCCAGCTAACTCCACACGAAGCTTCCCTTCCATTAGCATCCAATGAATAAATTCTTCTGCTTTGCCATGGATCATTTTGTGCAATTCCATCCCCCCAACTATTTTTGGCAGCCATTTCATCCCATACTGAAGCTAAAGTTGGCTTTTCAATATACTTGTCCCAATTTGAGGAAGATTGCTCCGCACCACAACTTCTTGGAGGCACGGGTTTATGTTCAGAAGAATCCAAATGACTTGCGGCGGATTCATTATTCACATCGGGATTGAAGAAACTTCTTTCTAAATCTGCAGTGAGCTTGGGATCGACAAAAGTATCAAAATCAACCTTTTCAACGTACATGTATGGATCAGGCAGCGGAATATTACAAGGGAGACCATTAATTTTTGCCCAATAGCGTGCTTTCGCATTTTGGAATGCTTCTCGTCCTGCAGAATCGTCCCAGTTGGCGATGTTCTTGTGGATGCACAATACTCTATCGGCGTCGCATATTTTTCTCCAAGGAACTCGGCACACATAAGAGCAAAATGTCCTCTCCCATGAAGGAGCAGCATAACAACTTTCTTCTGATAGAAACAGAGAGGGGGAGCAAATAAGAGAATTTCAAAAAAAGAGTAAATTGTTGACAATTAGGACTCTCTGAGCATGAATATCATGTGTACAGGTGGTGTATGGGGTTTGCAGTAAGAAGAACCAATTGAGTGCAAAAAAGATGATAATAAAATCTTATTAGTGTTAACTGAGAAGAAACATATAGCAGAACAAAAATAAGATTGTAAACAAGATAAAAACTTTAAAGATTAAAGCATCAAAATAGACACCTAACTATCTCGATGGGGCCATTTTAGTCCTAAAGTCTATAAAAATGTCAAATTAGTCCTCAAACTCTCTTAATAGAGATTGAAATAATACCCATGGAAGATTAAAAGAATCGAAGGACTAAAATGATATTTTTATAAACTCAGGGACTAAAATGACACTCTGCAAAGATTTAGGGGACCATTTTGAATCCTTTCTCAAAACTTTAAATTATATCCAAATCTACAATTTTTTTTTGTATCATACACTATAGTGATAAATGTGTCAGCAATATTCAAATACAAATGCCAAGGGACTTATTGTTCTTTAGTAGCATCTCTTACAAAACAGACATGTTCTAGAACCTTAAAACCAAGCTGAGCCCTTCAAATATATGATTCTATTAATATAATTGTGATCTTGGTTGAATAAGCAAAATAATCTTGCTAATTATGGTTAAACTAAATGCATATGTCTTGTTTTATTTCTATATTTTGAACTGCCAACCCCAACGGTGCACATTATAGAAGCAGAATGGACCTTGGAATCATACAAAAGTTTGTAGGATCAATCAATAGGTAAAAGATACTTCTAGTTAAGGAATGATCAATACAATCAAGATCATACATAGCAAATGAATGGAGAATCATTCAATAGTTAAAGGATGGTTTATATTTATGGTACGACTCATTTTATTCAAAATCAAACATAATTGAACTTATAATGTATTTCCAAAGATGAAAAATTTACATATTAATGAACACTAAGGTTAAGGTTCAAGAATGCAAAACTTATAAAAATGCATGGAGGTTTGTTCAAACCACAAAGATATATGATATTATTGATAGATTTCAAACCATTAAAAACAAAAATGCCAATTTATATCAAGCATGCTTAAATATTGTGAAGTACCATTACAAGTCGGACACAAGACACATGAGTTTCACTATATAATAGCCAAATTATTTAAGGATAAAGGAAAAATAAGCATAAAATTACTAGAATTTCACTATTTTATTCACAAAAAGTATCATTTATGGGCTTTCGCTAACTAGTTCAAAGTTTTCAAACAATAACACAAGGCAGTAAGTTTGAGTACAACTCTGAATCATTCATTACTTTTATAGCTTTTATGAAAAAAAATGCGGGCATTTACATACATATCACAGAATTTTTATACATTCATTACTTTTATAGCTTTTATGAAAAAAAATGCGGGGATTTACATACATATCACGGAATTTTTATACATTTATTTATATATCTAACAATGAAATCTTCATATTTAATTATCTAACAGAAAAATCTTTCAAAAATGCCACTAAAACAGAATTATCTAAATGAAATATACCTATTCATGCATAATTGTTAATGAGGTTTAGAAATGCAGGTGTTCTATAAAGATTTAGGCGTTAGATATGTAGTTACAAAAGAATTTTGTGAAAAGCACATGAATCACCCTAAAGTTTATTTCAGAACAACACAAAATAGCTACCAAAGAAAACCCGTTCTGGACAATAAGCCGTCAAAATCTACAAAAAAATTAACAAATACATCATGGATTACCCCGTGCATTGGATGTCATTTTCATTGAGCGTTCTTCTTCCCTCCAACCATTAAATCCTGCAATTTAAAAATTGCACAATGCTAATATTCTTATCACATATATCAGATACTGCAGCAAACAGATAAAGATTAAAAACAAGAAGAAAAAAAAAACCAATTTTCTACAGAAATCTTAAAAAATTCCCTCAAACATAAATGCCTCAGAGAAAAGGCCAGGACTTGCAAATCTCACAAAAGATTACCAAATACTGACCCCAAATTTATGAAATAGCAAAAGCTCTTAAAGAAAAGCATAAGAACGCGACACAATTACAAAAATAAAGACTCCAGATACTGACCCCAAATTTATGAAATAGCAAAAGCTCTTTAAGGAAAAGCATAAGAACGCCACACAATAGATCTTCGCCTTAATGATTAGACAAATAATGCGGCCAAAACAAAACCCTAGATCCAAATCCAAAACCCAGTATCAAAGATTCAACACATACGACAGAATTAATTGATTAATGGAGCTATTTAAAGCTTACCAGCATGATTCTGCTTTCCCCAAAGCTTCGGTGACTTCGATGGCCATCGTCCTCCATCATCATTCCTCGACTGATCCCAATTTCCCCAACGCCTCTTTTCCCCCATCTTCTGAAAAGCTTAATCGAGGAGAGAACGACAATCGAAAGAAGAGCGTAGAAGGCTGATCGAGGATTGGAGCGTATTTCTAGGGTTCGGTGGGGATACGGAGCTACTTGAGGAGAAGGATACGGACGAGTAAAAGGGGCGAAGATGGGCGCCTGCTCAATTTTCTATTTTTGAAGCTCTATTTTCTTATCTTCTGTAATAAATACCTTTTCCTTTTTTCAGTTGAGGCGAAAAATAAATATAAAAAATTTTAATTTTTTATTTACAATTTTTTAATGTTTTTTTACCTACATATCACAAAAATCTTATATATTATGAATGTAATAACTAAATTTTTTTTTATTTATATTCATAATATTTTTTTTTCATAAATAAGGTATATATCATTTTAGAAAAAAAAAATAATGTTATAATGATATATTTTTATGTGATATAAATGATTTGAAAGGCAAGCACGAGAAAAGTAAACATATCTAAATTTTAGGGTATATATATATATTTAATTTTTTTATTTACTTGTAAGACTTTAAAATTTTTATTATTTCTCATAATTGACTGGTGTTATTGTCTAGAGTATTTTTATTATTAAATATTTAATGAAAATACATCTAATTGTAACATTCTCTCAATTAGATCAGTATCCTAACAAAACCCTAGACCTATGCTCCAATCCTTGATATGCTCCCACGTTCTTCTTTCGATTATCGCTCTCTCCTCGATTAAGCCATTAAAGAAATTAGGATCAGTCGAAGCATGATGATGGAGGACGATGGCTATCAAAGTTACCTAGGCACTTGAGAAAGCAGATTCATGCTGGTAAGTTTTAAACAACTCCATTAATTTATTAGTTTTGTTAAAAATGTTGTTTCTTTGGTACTCTATTGACACTATCTGGCCACCGCCATCTAGTGCCGCTACTGCACAACCACTGTTGTCCAACCTATGGGTGTAAACGAGTCGAACACGAGCGAACCCAGGCCCAGCTCGTGTTCGGCTCGTTTATATTTCGAGCTCAAAAAGTGTGTTCGTGTCCGACCCGTTTGCTTAGCGAGTCGAACACGAGCCGTTCACAAACAAAAAGTCATTTTGACACCCCTAATCATGTAGCCATAAGATGTTAAAGATTGGGGCAAGATTTAAAACATCATATGAATCTAATATAATAATTTTATTCTATTTTCTTCATTAATACTTTAATGATTATAAATCTTTGTAGTCTTGTAGTCAATTAATTTTTTTAAAAAATATTACTAATCAAAGCTATATATATAATCAAAGCAAATATTACTAATCAAAGCTATATATATAATTGATTAGTAGTATTTCGAGCCAAACACGACTGAAAAAAAATTTGTTTGTGTTGTTAGTGCTCGGCTCGTTAACTTAGCGAATGAGCCAAACACGAGCTGTTCGCGAACAACAAGCTATTTTGACAGCCCTAGTCCAACCACCATAGTCGGCCACCATCGTCACACCACACTACCTAAATGCCACCACCACCGCCACTGTCATTGCCAACGTCACCACCGTCGTTGAGTTGTCGCTACCGAAGACGCTGACATCAGATTTTCTAGCACATAACCACCACCATCAGTTTTTGTTCACAACAATTGAATCACCGCCACCCCTTGAACTTCTAGATATAAGGAGTTGATGACTTCATGTTTGAGACCTCAAGTATCAATGCCTTATAATTGATTATGGGGAAGAGGCACATTGTTAGGGTTTTTGAGCAAGGGAGGATTGAAGTATGAATTTTGCAACCAAATTACCATGAAGCAAAATTGGAGCATTCTTCCTCTCGACGACCTCTATAAATGAGGTTGTTTAATCTATACTTGTCTTGGGAATCACACCCAAGGAATATGTCGTAGAACATAAGAGAGAGAGAGAGAGAGGAATGAGCAGCAACTTGCCCATCTGTGTCAAACTATGGAATTCCTAGGCCTTGTGACCCTTTTTATATCATTGAAAGTAGAGGTTACAAGAGAGGAATCCAAGAGCCCCTAATACACGAAAGGTTCATCCTATTTATATAGGATGGGAGGACCGTATATAAAAATTACATTTAAGACCTACTTGAGATGAGGTTGTACATGCTATTCTGGTCATTTTTGTGTATTAAAGCTTGTTGCTCAGCCACCTTTCGGTCGGTTGGGCTTACCCTCCGTCTTCCGCCCAGTTTTCAATTGGATGACAATCATTTGACCAGATGGCAGCCTTTTAGTCGGTTGGACGGCATTCGATCGTCTGAATGGCCTTTGGTCGACTAGCAATTCATCAGTCGACTGGTAGTCCGTCGATCAACTAAACCTTAGGTCAGCTGGATGAAGTTCAATCGACTGTGTTGACCTTTCGGCATGGGGGTATATTTTTAATGTACATATTAAGTTCCTAATTCTCTTAAGCTACGATAACAATGAGACATTTTTAAGGCAAAAATTGTCAACATATTTACTAATAAATTACTAATGATGCTCCCTTGGTTTTTATGTATATTTGTGCTCTGCCTTGTCAACTCTGATGTGATATACAGAGGCTATTCGTAGGCTATTATGTCTTTGATCAGCTAGCAAACCTTCGGTCAGTTAGAACCCTTTAGTTGGCCGAGCTAACCTTCGATCGACAGTGCTGACCTTCAGTAGTTTGATGACCTTGGTTAGCTGAGCTTACTTTCGATCAGCCACTTTGACAACATTTTTATTTTGTTTTTTAGCTTGTAAGAAAATGCATAAAAATGATTTGTAACTTTTTGGAATAAGAAATAAAGTGAAGGTTCCTATTATTTTTTATCTTTGTTTTAGCATTTTACCTCTATTGCGCTATTTATTTTTGATAATTGTCGGTGATGAATGCTTGTATTGGTTGATGATCCAAATCTTCAGAAAGAAGTTGGTTGTTTTTTAATATGTCATCATCTGACACAAGTCTTATACAGTTGTCTCATTTGCTCGGCCAGATTTTCACCTCGATCAGGTCACATCTTTCTCTAGGTCTTAAGTGGACCTTGACGCTGCATTTAGGGGGTAGCCACTTAGAGTCGCTGCTGATGTGATTTGCATTGTACCATTCGTGTAGCTTGCCACTACTGGACAACGAGCCACTTCTAAAGGTTTATTTATGTCGAGTTTAGAGACATGGGTATTTTTTGCTTTGTGTTGAGAGTTAATTTTTATTTTAATGACGATCAGACATTTTGCGTCGATGTTGGTTATTTTACTCGGTCTGAGTTCCCAGAGTGTTGGCTGAAATGCAAACGACTGTAAACTCTTTGAGTTCCCCGAGTCTTAGTTGGACCTAGAAAAACATAATTAGAACAATTTATGTATTTTTTAGATATAATAAAATATCTGAAAGGATAATGTTTTTTTTATCTTCAAGATAACCAATGTTAATCAAGTGTTGGAGCGATGTTATCGGACGGCTTTCCTGTAGAAAGCCTCTTTTGACATCGTAAGTCGGGTGTTCGTTTCAGTGGTATGGTTTTCTCCTCTGAGTCAAAGCCTCGCAAAACAAAAATGTTATCTTTTGGCTTTTAAAATTTGGGTCATCCAGACTTCTGGTTGTTTGGCATGTCTTCGGTTGATTACCAACCCTTCAGTCGGCTAGCAACATCAGTTAGCTATCCTTCAGTTGGTCGGCATCCCTTCTGTCATCCAGACTTCTAATCATTCTTGCTGCATCGATTGGAACCTAACTTGACCAAACTTAATCCTCAATTCCTCTCTTTGTGTTTCTTCTCTTTTTATTATTGGCATGATGTGCACTCATGTACCTTTCATGATGTTGTAACCAAATTTGACATGTGAATCACACCCAAGGAATAGAGTATAGAATATGAGAAAGAGGGGTAAGAGAGAGAAGTGTGCTGCAACTTTCCCTTCTAAGGTAGGCTGGGATATTTTTGGGGTTTTGTGATCCTTTTTTATATCATTGAAAATAAAGGCTACAAAAAAGTGTCCAAGAGCCCCTAATACAAGAAAGATCCCTCTTTTTTTAGAGGATAGGAGGACTGTACATAAAATTACATTTATGCCCTTGCTTGAGAGAGGATTATACATGGTATTTCAGTATTTTTTGCATATGGGAGTCTGTTGCTCGATAGCCTTCGTTGATTGGGCTTGCCTTTGGCCATCTAAACTACCTTTGGTCAACTAACGACCCTTTGGTCGGCTAGGCGTGCCTTCGGTCGGATGGAAACATTTTGGGTTGGCTCGCAACACTTCGATCTGATGACAACTCTTTGGTCAGTAGGGTTTGCATTTAGTTGGCTTGATGGCCTTCGTTCATCCTTCGGTCAACTAGCAGTCCATCAGTTAGATGACAACCTTTCGTTTGCATAGCAACACTTTCGTCTGATGACAACTCTTTGGTTGGTAGGGCTTGGCTTTGGTTGATTTGATCGCCTTCATTCATCCTTCAGTCAGCTACTCGAATGATAGCCATTTGGTCTGCTCTTCAGTCAGTTGATCTTGCTTCAATCGACCGAGTTGACCTTTCAGTACCATTAGATCTTTTTAGGATCAACATGAGCATATTTTCATGTACAAAGGTGATTGTCGACAATTAAATAATGGGAAATGTACATACCTCACAATTACTATGTATTTAAATATATGACACTTAACAGTTTGATAATTACATTTACAAGAAATCGGTATCATAATTCTATGCATGATAAATATGTGCTTCACTTTCTAAAATGTGCATAATTCTATGCATGATAAATATGTGCTTCACTTTCTAAAATGTGGTGGAGCTAGTATATTTGATGTGCTGTTAAAGATTTCAGAGTTATACAGCTAAATATTTCATAAGAATTGTCTTTTATGTATGTAAATGCAAAAAAAATAAAATAAATAATTAGGAATAAAAATTATTATTATTATTATTAAAATTGAATAATACTAGTTTATTTTTAAATAATTTTTATCTTATTTTTTATTTTAATAAAAACTATTATTTTTAATGTGGATTATTGCAATCACAACCGCCTAAAATAATAATAATAAAATAATAAAATATTAATGTTGAATAATGTTATCAATAAGAATACCCTTCCCTAAAGTCCACTATCTAAAAAAAAATAAATTTATATTAAATAAGTTTCTATTAAAAAAACATCAATTAATTTTTGTTAAAAAAAATAAAATTTTAAAATAAAAAAATACACACATAAAATATAAATTATTATTATTATCATCATCACACGATTCAACGATAAATTAAATAATAAATAAATTAAACCTCAAATTCTTCTTTGCCAATCCCTAAAGATCGCAACTGAATCCAAACATGCATAACTTGCCCAACCAACCAACTACCCGCACTAAGCCCACGTTACGGCCCATAATTGAACCACGTCGTCCTCCCTCACCTCCTTTAAAAAAAAAAGAGACTTTTAAAAATCGATAAATTAAGAGAAATCACCATTGTTAACTGTCACCGTCTTTCCAACGCCCAAAATTCCCCTTTTTTTTTTTTTTTGAGATAATTACATATAGGGGCCCAAGAGCAACGCATATGATTTTTTGGACCACCCAACCGATATATTTATACACGTGCGCACGATCAAACTCAAACTATTGAGAATTTGGTAGAAATGAAAAATATGGGTTGAAATTTTATGATAAATTTTGATATATGAGTGACTAATTGAAAAATGAACGAAAGAAAGTGCTAGATTTATAAATGATAAGCTTCGGGTTGTCTGTATGTAACAAACTATGCTGAACTTGTATACACTTAATGTTAGCTCACAAATGTCGTGGTAATATGTTCGCTTCCTTCATGAGAAAGATGCATACAATGTAAATAGAATTTAGAAGAGGATGGGGAAACATTTCACATAATAAATAGGGCTGTCAAAGCGCTTCGTTAGTGTTTGGCACGTTAAGAAGCTCATGTTCGACTCATTCGCTAAGTTAACGAGCCGAACACGAACAAAGCTCGTGTTGTTCGTGTTCGGCTCATTTTGACTCGAAATACTACTCATCAATTATATATATTGATGAATAGTATTTTTTAAAAAAATTACAATGTACAAAAAATTATAATCAATTAAAACTATTATTTAAGAAAATTGAATAAAAATTATTAAATTAGATTCAAAAAATGTTTCAACATAAATAATAACTTTTAAATCTTGCACCACTCATTAACATCTTATGACTATGTGATTAGGGTTATCAAAATAACTCTTTGTTTGTGAAAATCTCGTGTTCAACTCATGTACACTCCTAATAATAAATATTTTTGAAAAATTAAACTTTTCAAGAATTTCTAATTTTTAAGTGTATTTAATATATAATGATTATGTTTATGACATTCGAGCTAGGAATATAAAGGCATATATATATATATATATATATATATATAATTTTTATTTTATTATTATTTGTGTAATAATGTGGCTTCAATTTTCACTTCAAATTAAGGGTAAAATTAAAGGGCTTATAAAGGCATGTACCCCACAATAGATTATTAAGATACTTGGACATAATTCTGTATATTGATATACATCAGCTATTGTATAATTTTATTTCAATTCATCCCCAAACCCATTATAAACATTATGCAAAAATTTAAAGTACAATTTTAATTTTAAAGCCATTTCATTTGTTCGAGCATTCAACTCAATACTCAATCATTCGAGTTTAATAAAAATTTATTTAAACACCTGATCCCACTAAAGCTGTTTAGAAAGCCTTTATATCAAATTATATGCATATCACTTCCAAGTCCTTAGATAGGCATTAATTTAAAAAAAAAAAACATATTATTCATACAAGTAATTAGGACTATAAAAAAAACTCATTCGCGAACAGCTCATGTTAGGCTCGTTTGTTAAGTAAATGAGCTGAACACCAATAGTTCTTTGTTCGTTCGTGTTCGGCTTGTTTTTGCTCAAAATAAAAAAAAAAATACAATTATTATATAATAATAGACTACATATTACTTATATAATAATATATTGTATATATTTATATCTAAATTTAGATCATAACACCTCATGTGGTAATGTGGTTAGTGTCTTCTTTTACATACATTTGGTCCAAGTTTGAATTCAAAACTTCACATCTATTTTTTCAATTTAATTTTAACAAGCAAGTTTCGAGTGGAACACAAACACATATATTTAAATCAAGCCGAACACGAATACACTGTTCACGAGCCGATTTCGAACACGAGTAGTTTCGAACGAGCCGAACACAAGCCAATTTACAGCCTTACAAGTAATTTTATTCACGAATTTTAAGGTTTTTTTTTTTTTTTTTTTTTTTAAAAGGCCGAAAATTTTAATTTTC